>NC_056733.1:1018553408-1018652235 GCF_019279795.1 Protopterus annectens
TTACTGAATCACTAAATGGGAGACCATTCTTTGGCTGCACCTAAACATTTAGGAGCTATAATTTAGCAGTGTAAGTAGGAGGAGCAGTTGACATGAAAAGGAGGCGTGTCATGCTTGGTGTAAGATCATTGGAGCTCCACGGCTCCCATTTGAGCTTAGCTAAGCATAGCTAAGCAAGGGGTTGTGTCCGAGGCTATATTGACTTATTCCATGAAATGAAGAGTGTGTTTGTGTCCAGGGGAGGGCCATTTCTACTGCAAAGTGTTTACTTTAGCTAAATGGGTTTGCACGTGGCTTAAAAGGAGCAGAAATGGGAATGGGAAAAAAAAGGGAAATAGCAGAAAAAAAGCAATGGAGTACAAATAAAATAGCAAGCACGTAGAATATATTATAGCCAGCCAATCATACAGGCAGCAAATGCAGCACAACAGTATAAACTGTGCAAACACCTTTCAGTCTGTTTTTTCCCACAAACTCTGTACCATTGGTGTACACACTTGGGGGAATTTTAACTGACAAATTTTTAGGGCTGCTGTTGCTTTGATACATCAGTATGTGTTGGAGGCTGACGGCGGTGAGGAGGATAATACTGGCAGCCATCTCAGACTGATGAGGAGGAGAAGAGCGTTCAGACCCAGGGTAACCTACCAGTGGCTACATGATCTGGAGATAGTACAGCACTACAGGGTGGACAGAGGCATACTTCAGCAAATCATCCAGCTGTGCCGGCCTCACCTCAGATCCAGAGCCAGCAGAGGGGAACCCACCTCAGTGGATACCAAGGTATGTGTAGCCTTAAGAATACTAGCTACAGGTACTTTCCAAAGACCTACTGGTAACATCATGGGGGGTCTCACAGGCATCTGCATCCAGGGTACTCTACCAGTTCCTGGATGCCATGCTACCACATGCTGGTGAGCACATTTACTTCCCAGCACCCGTGAGGAGTGGATCAGCAAGATGCACCTCTTCCACCATGTAGCAGACTACGCGGAGGTACTGGGTGCCATACACTGCATGCACATCCACATCAAAGCACCACCCGGTGAGCAGGGTGGGGTCTACATAAACTGCAAGGGCTTCCACTCCATCAACTGCCAGGTCATGTGCAATGCCTGGGGTATTATCATGAATGTGTATGCTGGCAGCCCTGGAAGCTATCACAAATCCCACATCTGGCATTCCTCACAGCTGTATCAGGGATTTGCCGGGAGGACATCACATATGGCCATCTGGTGTAGGATGCTAGCTATGCACTGGAGCCATGGATGATGACACCCATCAGAAATACACACACACCCACTCAAGAATGTCATAATGAGGCACACACATACAAACCAGGATCATTATAGAGCATGTGTTTGGGAAGCTCAAGTCACAGTTCCACTGCCTTGACATATCTGGTGGATCCTTGCAGTACTCTCCAGCCACATGTGCACACATGTTCATGGTATGTGCCATGCTACACAATATGATCTTACGGAAACAGCTGCAGCAGGAACAGCACGGGGAAGGGCCACACAACTCCCCACCATTGCCAAGGTCCCCACAGGCACAGAGGGACTTGGAGAAGGAACTCCCTGAGCCAGCTCCTGTAGACAGATGGAGGCATGCCCAGTATGGCTTGGCCTTGGCAAAGAGGCAATGCATAGCACACACACTGACACTGTAGGCACCCAGGTACTGATACCTCTCTCTGACTCACACATACAGTAAAATGGATGTCAGAGTGTACTGCTTGCATCCAACATAGGCAGCCCTCAAGCACTGTACATACAACTGCCACAGGCACAAGGTAAGTCAGTCTTCTTAACAATAAATGAATAGAGTAGTATGTTCTGGTAGTATATCTATGGTATTGCTGCATGCATGCAAGGAAATGGGGTGGCCTACTGTAATAGCAGCAGACAACCGACAGCTATGTGAGACACCAGGAAATGTTTGCCTAATACTGGCCTCCCCACACTATGCAGTAGTACCCAAGATGACAAATCCAACTGCAGTATATGTGGGGGGCCAACTAACTGGGAGGGTCATAGGTCACAGGCATGGATGTCAATGTGGGGGTCCCATACTCACCCCTCAGCCTCACCCAGCAAGTCACCTGTAGAAAACTATAAAGAAATGGCTGGCAAAGGCCATGGCGACAATGATGAAATACCCCCCCTACAGACTTACACAGTGATAGCACAGCAGGTCTTGAAGTTGTAGTAAGGCTCTGAAGAGTAAGAAGTCTGAAACTCAAATGTATGCCATTACAATCTGACCTGTGGTCTTTAGTGATATACCTCTAGTCCCCAAGACAGGGCACAATAGTATGCTACATGGAACTAAAATGTAAAGCAAATATCAGCACAGTCTGTGCAAATGTGTACAGTTGACAGGTGTGCCCCCCCATATTCCCACAGAAATGCAGTAACATGTATGTTTACAGGGAAATAATAGCAGAGCAGACATTGCCAGGGCTGATACACATGATAACTTGTTGCATGTCCACAATATGCATTGTCAATGAGCCATGTGTATGTGTGGCTAATACCGTCAGGATTTGGCCAGTACTTACTCCCGGCTGTTGTGTTGTAGTGGCCTAGGTACAGGGCTATCTTAGACAGGGTCATGTTCAGAGAACTGCAGTGCCAACTATTATGCATGTCAGTTACAGCTACAATAGGAGCTGCACACACTGTCCAGATGTCATTATCTGTTAATGCAAGAAAGCTGAACAGGTCATGGACAGGGGGCCACACATATGGACAGTACACAGCTTACACAGTGCCTACCATATCTCTCAACTGTACAAACCCATTGCAGAATTGTCAGAGGTTAGCATCATAACTATGGTCTGTAGAACATGAAATAGTGATTGCCTGGCAATTAATTGCAAATCGCGCAAGACTACGGTCAGAAAATAATAGCAGATTGTAGCGTCAGACTGCATAACCATAGAAACATGCATGCTAATGCAAAACCTGTTATTGAATCACCTTCCTAGGTTTGTAAGGCCAATACTTAAAAATGGTCCCTACATATAGGCCTCCATCACCCAATCATGTATGGGGTTGTCCAGATGCCTGGCTCTCAGAAGCTGAGGTAGCTGAAGGTCAGTGTACTGCCAGTGTATAAAAAGCTGCCACCTTTCTGTGTCAGCATTGACAATATGTCAGTGGCCAACAGCCATACCCCTGGAATGACACAGGTTGTCACAGAAGGAGCACAAGTATGCCTTGTATATCTGTTTTGCTTGTCCTATCATTGCATTTGCCTGCCAACTATTTGCCAAACAAGAAAAGGTCATGTCAAAACAGCAATGGCAGACAGTGGGAAAGCAGACATCAAACCCATAAGAGCAAACAAGCAATTACCAAACCGGTCTCCCAGCTGTCTACGTTTGGCAGAACATGATTAACACCCTGTTCCCATGTATGGGCCTTTGTCTGACTGTCATATTTTGGCCTGTGCAGATGTCAGTCTATGATGGTATGACAGCTAGGCCCACATGTATCCTCATAATAACATATCGCAACACAAACCATCTAAGGGCCCCAGCAAATAGAGTGGTGCAAAGATGGACAACCTGCTAAATAGGTACACTCAGAGGTGTGAAGTCCACAACCCTGTGTGCGATGTAATGGCATGTACCCTGCCCACATCAGAATTACAACTACATAACAACAGCCACAGCCAATTGTGACTGGACTACAGAAGGACAAAGAGACACACATAGGGGGAAGGGGATCCACTGGCCAGACAAATGGAGAATGTGCACACCAGAACAGATTGTGCAGTAACATAGGTGCCATGCAGTGTAAGGAGTCAGTAAACATCACCTGCAAATACACAACACACACTCATGTAAGTGGAGGTCCGCAACAAAACAAAACCCAAACAATGGACACCTCAGAGGCAAAATCACATGAGAACCCCACAAGCCTACACACCACAGACCACGTAGACTCCACACAGAAGGGTCTTGCATACACTGAGGCCTTACCCCAATCCCCAAACACCTACCCTACACAGATATGCTAACAGCACTGTCCCTCTACCCCATTCCATACAGACTCTGCTGAGGTGACCCCTGTCTGGCATACAAAGCAATCCAGACACTTCCTTGATGGGACTGTAGTACATCTTGAACTCAAGGCCCACTCCATCAACCTGTAGGCGCAGGATAAACCTGTGCTATGATATCAGTACTGTTTGTTGCTGTGACAGATACATATACCACACACTTCCCCATCTGTGGAATTCACTCCCTGTCAACAGCAAGTCAAGTGCCTCAATACCCCTAGTAATGTGCGCCCTGTATAAGTGGATGGGAAACACAGAAGACAGTCCTGTGATCACACCTGTGTCCCTGCTGGACAGGGGCTCTGTGTGCTGACATGTCTTAACATGGGTTACACTCTCAACTGCACGGGTTATAAGGGTCTCAGGGCCAATACCCTCCTAACATCATACCAACCTATACACAACTGTCTGTCAGTGGCTCACCACATTACTCTGTACTGCTCTGCCACTGACATACCTGGGAGTCACAGTGTTAGGGGGCGGTGCAGTGGTGCAGTGGTTAACATTGTCACCTCACAGCAAGAGGTTCTCCGGTTTGATTCTCAGCTGGGGTGCCTTCTGTGTGGAGTTTGCATGTTCTCCCTGTGTTCGCGTGGGTTTCCTCCGGGTACTCCGGTTTCCTCCCACATTCCAAAGACATGCATCTGGAGCATTTCTCCCCGGGCCTCCACTGAAAACAGGCTCTGTGGAACCTAGTCGGACTTTCCCGGTCAACAAATGATAAATAAATAAAAAATAAATAAAAAATTATGTGGAATATACTACACATATATTGGACATGTCTGCACAGCAGAATGCACTCTGTACCCACACCTATACCTCCCAACCTCTGACAGCAAGACATCTGGACAAGGTTATAAATAAAAGGGGAACAAAGGCACAATGGTAGGCACGTGTTGTAAATATTGCCCTTGCATACTGAGAAAGTTGGTAGAATGAGGGGTTTTGCATTACCGAGAATTGTCTAAAGGTTATGTAGTCTGAAACAGTAATGTCTGTCATTATTTTGTAACATCAGTCTTCAATTATATGCAACTAACTTGCCATAAAAGCACACGTTTATGTAGACTGGATGAAACCTCTAGGCAAACACCTGAACAATCTGCCAAAAAATGTACAGTTGAAAGGTATGGCCACAGCAGGATATGACATCTCAGGTAAGAAAGATACCACACAAGCAGGAAATCCCCAGCCAGTATATCACCAAGTTTCTGGACTGTTTACACAGCGTCATTGGTCAACTGGCTAAAGCCACACCTCCCAACTGGCCTTGTTGGGCAAGAATGTATATTGCCAGGCTCATAATATTGATCTGTGCATCATACATCTTGTATTCCTCTGGTAAAGCACTGTGATGACCTGAGAATGTCTGTCATTAGGTAATGACACAATACATTGCAGTGTCAAACTACAGATATGTGAGAAAATGTTTGCTAAACGAACCCAATACCCCTAGGAAAGTCATGTTTAGTTCTGAGAGGTCTGGCTGTAGCACACAAAACCCCAGACCAGAGTGCACCTACCTCTGGAATGGAGCCCCACTCTCACTATAGAAGGTCAGACTGGGCATGCTGCTACACTTAGAGAATCACAGGCCATGTTGCAACCCACATCGGACTATATGGCTGTATTGTGTATATATGTCTTTGTATACAGACAGTTATGTACACCTTAACTGTCCCTACACACACCCATCAGACAGGATTACCCTCAGCTAGCTGTAGGTGGCCCATATGTGATATATCTGCATCTGATGAGTTTGATACTCAGACATATATATGGGCAACAGATAATATGTCAAGCATGCACACACATAGATGTGGGGAAGTGAGAGACAGACAGTGATAGGGAGAAGGGCACAGCAGGGACACACAGAGTGATTCACACACACGGATACCCTCAATGGCATAGAATGATGTTCTGCTTTGGACAGTGGCATACCAGTTATAACTAGTTGCACGGGCCAGCATAAAAGGTGAGCCCCATTGTGTAATAGTACTGAGGTGGGGTTATAATATCACATCACCTGCATGTGTGTGTGTGTGGGGGGGGTGTCTGTAGGTCTAAGTATTAGGAGACTGTTCCTACTCAGTACACTTCCCATTGCTCTACTTCACAAGACCTGCTGCTGTTATTCACTTTAGAAGTACCATTGGACACCTATCAGCCCTATAAGCTCTGCAGCACATGCCATAACTGTGTAACACTATAGTACAAATAACTAGATAAGTAGGGGTTCTAATCTCAGTCCTGGCAACTGTAAGTATGCGTGTGAGAGTGTGTGTGTGAGAGTGAGGGAGTGTGTTTTTGTTTATGTGTTAGTTACCACCCACAACACTTCCCAGATGCCTGCGGATGTCATTCCCCTTAGAAATGTCTTTGCACACCCATGGGCCCTATAAGCTCTGTGGCACATGCAATAACTATATAGCAGTATAGTACAAATAACTAGATAGGCAGGGGTTCCATTGCCAGTTCTGACAAAAGTGTGCAAGTGTGTATGTTTATAGGATGATGTATTTTGAGGACCTTCCCACCCACAAAACTTCCCAGTACCCTACTTTAGCAGTCCTGCTTATGTCATTCACCTTAGAAACACTTTTGGGCAGTTGTCAGCCCTGTAAGCTCTGTAGAACATGTGATAACTGTGTAACACTATAGTACAAATATGTAGATAGGCCGGAATTCTACTCTCAGGTCCGGCAAATGTGTGTGTTTAACTGCATGTGCAAGAGTGTGTATGTTTGTAGGATGAAGTATTTTGAGAACTTCCCACCCAGTGTCCTTTTTTAGCAGTCTAGCTGATGTCATTCACCTTAGAAGCACCTTTGGGCACTTTTCAGCCCTGTAGGCTCTGTAGCACATGTGATAAGTGTGTAACCCTATAGCACAAATAACTAGATAGGCAGGGGTTCTACCCTCATGTATGGCAAGTGTGTCTATAAGTGTATGTGCAAAAGTCTGTATGTTTGTAGGAAGAAGGATTTTGAGGACTCTCTCACCCACAATACTTCCCAGTGCCCTACTTTAGCAGTCCTGCTGATGTCATTGCCCTTAGAAATACCTTTGGACAGCACTCAGCCATATAAGCTCCATGGTGAGTGTAATAACTAAGTAACAGTATAGTACATATAACTAGATAAGCAGAGGTTCTACACTCAGTTGTGGCAAATATGTGTGTGTGTGTGTGTGTGTGTGTGTGTGTGTGTGTGTGTGTGTGTGTGTGTGTGTGTGTGTGTGTGTGTGTGTGTGTGTGTGAAGGTGTTTGGAAGTGTGTATGTTTGTAGAGTAATGTATTTTGATGCCCTTCCCACCCAATACATTTCCCATTGCCATACTTTACAAGGGCTTTTGATGTAATCACCGTAGACATACCTTGTGACACTGTTAAATCCTATAAGCTCTGTGGCGCATGTGATAACTGTGCTGTAGTATACATAACTAGACAGGTAGGGGTTCTAATCTCAATACTGGCAAGTGTGAAACTGTGCGTGTTTGGGTGAGTCTCATGTCCTCTGGGGGTGTGGGTCATACCATTTTGTGGCATGTACCACCCAGTGCCCATCCCACTGCCCTACTTTACAAGGCCTACTGATGTAATTCATCCTTGATGTACCTGTATACACTAGTCAACCCTCTAAGCTCTGTGGTGTGTGCAATAACTGCATACTGTAGTGTGTGAAATTTATCCCCTGTGGCTGTTGTGTTTATAGGTTATACCATTTTAAGGCTTGTTGACCCCTACCCATGACATTACTTTAAGACCCTGTTAATGGCATCTGCCCACATGCACCATGTAACACTATACAGCCCATACCAGTCATCTGTACAGATGTACATGGGATATAAACATGTTTGCAACCTATATGTGGTTTCTGTCCCCTGACAATGAGCATTCCTGTAATATCATAGTCAAACATGTCACAGTTACTGTACTGACACGCATGCCAGCATCAGACGTCATACCTGACTGACACATCATGCTGATAAAAAGTCAGTCACACTATCACTTGTGCAGGCATGTAGGAGCAGTAAACGAGACCAATCTCTATATCTGTTGGGTTATCCTACCATCCATGAAGGCATTTCCAAGACTACCTGTTGTAAGATATGTGTTATGTCCCAGGCATATAATGTATGTGGAGCATGACATGTGTACGCAGCACTATAGTACATACAAGTGGATATGTAGAGTTACTAATATGTCTATTGGCAACTGTGCATGTGTTTCTGTATGCACAGCCCCTGTGGCTGTCTTCAGTGTGTGTATGTGATAGCTATACCATTTTGTGTGCCTCTTGCACCCTGAGAACTCCCCTATTACCAACCTAATGTTGGTCTATACAGATGTCATCCACTGTACAAACACAATTACATAGTTTCTAACACCAAGCCACTATGGTGCAATGGTCGTATCACTGTGTATTGCACATTAATAGATGGGTAGGTCATCTACTCTAAGTGTCACCTCCATGTGCATGTTTGTCTCAATGCATGTCCCCATGCAGCGGTGTGTGTGTGTGTGTGTGTGTGTGTGTGTGTGTGTGTGTGTGTGTGTGTGTGTGTGTGTGTGTGTGATGGCCCTAACATGTTAAGGGCCTCTTAACCCACCATTGCTAATCCTAACAGTCCCTGCAATTGTCACCCTCTTCAATAGTAGTGGCAGACACTGCCACACTACCATACCGCTGTGCTATCTGAGTTATATGTCTAGCACTATCATACATAAGACTGTGCAGGTAGGAGCTGTGCTCAGCCCTTTGTCAGCTGCCCCATGTACAGGACTATGACTCTGTGTGCACTACCAGCACTGGAGGCCAGACATACATATGAGACAGCAGACACACATGCATGTGATTGTCAGGTTAGACTAATACAGGCTGACCTGTGTCAGGAATACATACTCCAAACCTGTCATACACCGTACCAGGCAAACCCTCATCAACTGCATGATGGTCGAGTGGATGTGACAGGTATGGCAGGGGCAAGAGGTGCTGATAGGTGAATCTGTTGCAGTGAATGTAATGGCTAAGTTGGTGAGGGACCCAGTGCCAGTACTCAAATAACCTCCTCTGTATTTGTGAGCCTGCGGTCCTATGGAACATCCAGGTGACATGTATGAAGGCTAGATGGCTGTGTCAAGGGTACGTATGCAAGGTCACACTGTCAGCCACAATTGCCCCTCACACACTGTTGCATGTACACACACCTGGTAAACATGTATATGTACAGCTGTACCCTGGCTATGAAAAGGAAACTGTGTATCCACTCTGCCTTAGTCATCATTGCTACTGTCAGCAGGCCCACAGGCTGCAGACACACAGACACCTGGAACACAAACAAAATACAGTATGTGACACTGCAGTCAGTCAGCAGTACTAACAGCATAGTGCATCATGGCTAACAAGGTACATACACCTCAAGGTGTACCCATTAACTAATGCCAGCAGACAGCACCTTAAACAGTGTGACATTGTTACACTGTACCATAGTCACCCTGTGCATCAGACCCATATGAGCATGTCTTTGCATCAATGGTATGGATAACAGGGTTGTGGCACACATATCATCACATGCATAGGGTGTGGTGTTGGACTGTCAGAGGCCTAAGCTGAGCCATATGGCTGACATTTTGTGTTTGTGTGTGTGTGTGTGTGTGTGTGTGTGTGTGTGTGTGTGTGTGTGTGTGTGTGTGTGTGTGTGTGTGTGTGTGTGTGTGTGTGTGTGTGTGTGTGTGTGTGTGTGTGTGTGTGTGTGTGTCTGGAGGGGTGATGTTCAACTGGGCTATGCAGAGGAGCTGTGCATGTCTGGTGGAGACTGGCCTGGAATAGGGATGTGTGACTGTTCATCTGCACACCTGCAAGTAATGTGGATGCCCAACACAGGGCTATGTTGGACAGATGTGGACAGTACATGGCAGGATGCATGGTTCAACATCTCCTGACAGGAATGCAGTAACTGGTTCTACCAGGAATATCACTGGCACTGCCATGCCCAAGGACAGATGCAGTACTACTCCCTGATGGTGACTGCTGTCTGCTGGACCCACATCCCTGATGGGACTGGCCAGGACAATGTGCCTATGGCCTGCTCCAGTGTGGTGTGGACAGCATCCTCCCTTCAGTAGTGCTGTTGGTACTGCCACTACAGGACTTTGAATGTGCATGGCCATGTGGGCTCACAGCTGATCATGTCACTGACCTACATCCACCTGGCTGTTGCCCTACTCCCACCACATGCTCAAGCACAGACATTGCATGGTCAAGCAGTGACAATGTCTCACCCCACTGTCTATCACAACATTGGCAACATGACATATGGCATTACAACTGCCGTGGAGGTCATCACACATGGCAGGGAGTACTGCAAACATGACTCTGAGCATCTGTCTGGTCTTGCAGTCAGTACACACCTGTGCCTCCATGACAGACCGCAGAATGTATCTAGTGACACTTGCCATGGCACTTGCAACAGGAGCTTGATGAGCAGCAGTCCTCTGTTGAGAACCCTTGTCCATCTGCCTGTGTATGACCTCCCCTGATCTCTGCCTATGGCTGGTGTCTGCACTCACACTCGCCATACTCAACACACTAGCCTGTTCCATGCCACCACCCTTAACCTGTCAATTATTCATGGCTGTTGAGGACTGGGTAAGTTTGGGCATTATCACTGTGTGTGGGGACATGGTGGGTGAAAGTGGGATACCAAATAATGGCATGGATCCAGGCACCAACACCCCATCTGCATCTCACTATGGCCACCATCATCATGGGAGTCCGTTAAGACACTGGCATCAGGCTGTGAGGGGGAGGGACATCAACCCCTGTGTTCACGTGTGAGGGGAACATTACATATGTAAAGTAATATCCTGCAGTATTATGTTTGCTGACATATATATATATATATATATATATATATATATATATCTACACACAATCACACACACACACACACAATCACGCACACACACATACACATACACACACACACACACACACACACACACACACACACACACACACACACACACACACACACACACACACACACAAACACACACACACACACACACTCCTAGTACAGTCTGGCACAGCTGTGACATCTATGTGCCCTCCACGACAGACCTTACAGTAGTTCTGCCTGCTGCAATCCATCTCTTTCACTGCTACTGTCAGGCCCACAACAAAGGGTGACAAATCCTACTGTGTGATGGGCCTAGTAACAGAATGGTAATTGTGGCCAAGACCAAGGCTATTGGAGTGAGGTATACAGTGTCACCAAGTGCATATGCATGTACTGTAAGAGCTGACTTACTGCTATACAGACCACACACAATGACAAGGTGTAAGGTTATGTGATGATAACTGATGAGGGGACAAGACTATACACTATCACTGCAGTGCATACACAGTTTAGAGTCACAGGGATTCATTTCAGACAACATTGCAGGACAGTCTGCAATCCATACATGACACATGTAAAGTACTAGGTACATAGCCTCCTAAGATGATACCAGGCTATTGCCCTGATGCCCTCAGAAGTCTGGCCCAGACTTTTGCCCATGTCCCTTGCAAGCCAGCACCTGTTTCCCCTGTCCAGCTGAGACACATGCAGGATCCCAGGAGTGTCTCATCTGTTTCCCATGTAGTCACCCAACTTCTTCTTCAAGAGGGCTATACATGTACTCGGCTAGACATGGGGAGGGAGTGTATTTTACAGACAATGTATTGTGTGGGACAGTACACTATCCCACCAACAAGTACTATACATGTCACAGACCAGGTGAGGCCTTGCGTGCATGATGTATGAGTGTAATTTGTCTTAAAGATATGCAGAAATGCCATCAAGGCTGGTTTGGACATGGTCTTGTATGCCAGACAAAGGTCAGATATGATCAGTCTGTATGAGACTGAGCACAGGGACAGGGCTTTCTGCCTACCTGCATAGGATAGGTGTTGCAGGCCCTGGAACTGCCTGGTGAGGAACATCTGTGGTCTCTGCAAGTGTTGCATTTGGCAATGCATCTGATAAGGGTAGAATGCAGGGATGTTGTGGCCTCCTGGTTCCTGGATGACATATCCATATTTGTGAAGAGGGCCATGTATACAGCCTTCCATACAATGGTGCCCACATGGTGAGAAACTATCAGGTTGCTACTAACCTTGGTGCACAAGTCGCCTCACACCTGATTGCATGCTTAGTGCATTTTTACTGTCATACATAGTGTGGATGACATCTGCCACAGCAGGGAGAATGATGCCTCTCCTGGCATTCAGTTTGCAGAAATGCATCTTGCACCAGTCATTAATTGGGTGAGGGCCTCTTGGGGGATGCTCACATCAGTAGGGGAATATAAGACAGTGGCCAGCTTGCAAGCATCTGTACACTTGGGCAGCCACAGACCACTGCTTTTGTCCTGTAGCTCAGATATATATATATATATATATATATATATCTCAAACAGTAGAGGCCCCCAGACTGATCCTTGGGGTACACCACTTTGGTCGACTCTATTACTAGAGGTGGGTTCCACTACTTTGACAAAATGGGTACTATCATTGGGCCACTTAGCTACCCATCTGGTAACATACAGGTTGGTGCCTAGCTATATAGGCGTATGTATCCTGGCTGCCTGGGGATTATTGTGAGAGAATTGGGATAGGTGAAGGTAGGCAGTGTTCACCATCTTCCCCTTGTCCTTGTGTTTATTGACCACTTCAGAGAGGTCAACCAGGTTTAACAGGCCTGATCTCCCTTTGACAATATCGTGCTGTGTGGACTCAGGCATTTCAATGTTGCAGATGTCCCTGTTCATAATGTGCTTGATATTGCCTTCATGAACTTGCAGAGCAGGCTAGTTAGGATGATTGGCTGGGTTAGTGTATTGCTCCATCTTTGTGTATAGGGATGACAATAGCTGTCCTCTGTGCAGATGGGATGATACTGGTGCTCAGGCTGTGGTTGATTACAGTGTGGAATGGATCTGAGATCCCATGCTTGTGTTCATTTAGGATGCAGCAAGGGATGGTATTAGGCCTATGGAGACTTCTGTGTGTTGCCTTTGAGAGGGCATTATGGACCTGCTTCCTGATGATAAGGGGAGGAGGAAGGTGCTGTGCATACACATGTGTACCAATGGGGAGACAGGGGGGTGATGTTTACACTTCACCTACCTGCAGCTAGTTGCCTATATCTATGCCGTATATGTATGTGGTGTTATTGACCACCACTACAGAGCAGATTTGTGTGTTGCCTCTGCGATTGCAGACACATGTGTGGAAGGCCTACTGATTGGCCTTGGTGGATGTGTCCAATTTGCACTCAAAGATAGCCTTAGGATAATTCACTTGTGACCTTATTTACTTGTGCGACCAAGGTGCCATTGCTTCCAATAAGGCACCTTTTCCTTCTTGTCCCTGTCCAGCAATTATTTCCACTTATTATGGTATTTGTGAATTGCTGCTGTCTACCATGGATGTTTACCATACCTTGAGGGAGATGATGTGGACCTGTCAGGTATTGCTGAGTCCATACAGCTATGTAGGTGCCCACATAGTATTTTGGTGTGGGCATGGACACTACTGCTAGTTCCAACTGATGGGACTTGGCTGTACAGCTACTTCTACCTGCTCTGAGGAGATTCATAGTCATTTATGTAAAGTAAATTTTGTTTGACACTGTAAAGGGGGGGTGGGCAGGGGAGATGGTGACCTGAACAGTGATGGCTATGTGGTCAGATATTAAAAAGGAGGATGACACAGTAGGAGTGCAAAAATGGCTACTCATGTCGGTTAGGACCAGGTACAGGATATTTCCACCTGTCTTAGGAGTGTTGACCAGATGATCCAATGCATTGTCATTGACAAAGCAGAAGAATCTCTGTGTGCTCATGCTCAGGTGGCATAGGTCATGCACACTATGGTTGGGTAGTTGTAGTCACCCAGGAGAAGGGTAGATGATTGAATCCTGATAGATTACATTAGGTCCCAATAGGTGTGGTGGGTGTCCATACTCATGGTTGGAGGCCTGTAGCTAGCTATGATTTCAGTAGGTGTGTTGTCAACTGTTAACTGCACTTGGGATGTCTCTGTGTGTCATACTGTTTGGCCAGCCTGGAGGTATTATGTGTATGATAATGTTCAACACACCACCTCTTGTGGCTGTGCAGGCCTCCATCCTGGCGGTGTGTATGTGTATGATAATGTTCAACACTCTACCTCCTGTGGCTGTGCAGACCTCCATCCTGGAGGTGTGTATGTGTATGCTAATGTTCAACACTCCACCTCCTGTGGCCTTGTAGGCCTCCATTTGTTGTCTAAATGTATGAAGATATGAGTGACCTGGCAAGGTTGGTGTGCTCTCCACAGCTGCAAAGTAGGTGTCAGTGACTACACAAATGTCAGCATCCTACAGGACAAGGTATGCTTGCACTGACATGGGTTTCATGGTAAGACACCTAGCTCCTGTTAGAACAAGACATCTGCACAAAGGCACACATCACTGGTGGGCAAAGGCCAGAAAATAGTGTAATTTATGAATCTAGCTGAAACACACTTAGCTGCCAGCAAAGACAATGTCACATTCACAGGTCTACTCTGCAGGCTATGACATCTGACAATCCAATGTATGCTATCATGTCTTTAATGGGTTGCCAGTGATATGCCAGACAATGAATAATTGTATGAGGCATTGACTACAAATATGAGGCTGACATGTGGTCAGTCTGCAAAACTCTGGACAGTTGTCAGGTATGGGCTCAGTATATTATATACAGTTCAAAACACACTCCTGCACCTGTTATGTACTATGAACATACCCTATATAAGTATCTTACATTTGTAAGACAAGCATATGTATCAGAGTAGCATTCACAAGTGACATATGAATAATTACAACATCCCAGATAGCTGGCCTAGCAGTGTCACACTCAGTACTGGACAACACACACTCCAGTAGTAGTCATACATGAGCTGACCTTTGCTGGGGTGAGTCAGGGGCCAGGGTTGTGATCCATGTCAATGCAGACAGTTCAAGCAGGAATGGCCATAGGTGCTAGACATCAGCATGTGAGTCCAGCAGGTCTTGTTGCAGCCTAGTGTGTAATGTCCTATTTGACATTATTTTATCCCCCTTCTGCATTCCATTACAAGCTTACATGATTGAAATATCTGTTATAGTGCTGAAGACTTTCCTCACAACAATGCAAATGGTTAGGTTTGTGTAGTCGCATTCTGTCTTTGTGTAGATGGGTTCAGACCTGTGCTGCATACGCAGCAGCTTGCCTTTTGTAGGTAATGCTCATGAGCAGGTGATAGCCTGTGCACCAATCAGTGTCTCCCACTTGCTACTTGCATCCAGAGCATCTGTGTTGTCTTTCCATTAGCCAATGACATAGCAACACAATGCTATAATTAAGTCCTTCTTGTGGGCCTGTCCCCTTTTCCTTGCCTATGTGGAGGACATTATGGAGGTATGGAGGCTACAGCTTCACAGACAGTAGGTGGGAATACCTCTCAGGACAGGACATGTGGAGAGAGCCCAACAACATGGGGGACAAAGCCCCAGAACTGGGTACAGATTGTAATTAAGTATTGCTGTTATACACATAGAGGATTGTTAGATTAACAGGGTTTGTCTGCACATGCATTTTTCTGTGTGACTTGACATCTGACAGTGATATGTCTCTGACATACCTCTCAACTGTCCTGATGTCCACAGACTGCCCAGAGGTTTGCCTGTTAATCTTTGGTCTGTTCCTCAGACTTCTGTTTTTATGAAATTAGTAAGATAATGTGAGGATTGTAGTCAGTAGATGTTGACATCCATTAGTGTTTCAGACATCATATCCTTCAGGGATGTTATCTTACAATAAAGCCTGTAACACCAGCAACTGTTTCAGTTTGCAACACCATTATGTGAGATATGTCCCACTTTCCAGCCCCCTGTCCCCCAAGTATGTCATGCTTTGTCCAGATGTCTTGCTGTAAGAGGTTCAGAGGTATGGGGTATCATTATTTACTGACTGCATTCCACGTATCATCCCAGTGACTTAGCAAACTCCTGGAAGTGATATGTGGCAGTGGCCATGAATATTGGCCCACACCCTGATTCTGTGGAAATATGTACAGTTGAGAGTGATCTATGTCTGGCCATTGTTAGACTGCCAACATTGTGTAGCAGTGTTGTGTGTAAATGTTTGTTGGGCTGATTAGGGAGAGTATCAGATGTGAGTGTCATAAATCCTTTTCTATCTGACTGTACATGCTGCTACAGTTGCTGGTGGTCTATCAGGTGTATATGTTCGTAGCGGCAGACTGAGTAATGTCCTGTATCACCTCAGGATTCGAAGTAGACTGTGAGTTGGGCCAGTACATGTTGGTGTAGTGTGTGACTGGCAATCAGGATATGTTTGTTCAAACATTCGTTCTACTCTTGAGTTCATTTGAGGTACTGGTATGTTGCTGTGGCTGTGGTGCACATGTTTGTCGGTGGACATTTTTGCACCAATATCTGCTTTTCCCTACAGTTCCATCCCTCTAGTGTATGATGTATTTGTAAATACATGGGTAATTCTCCAGAGCTGATTTGTGGTAGTATCGTGTTGGTCTTACTGTGGTTCAGAAGGTGCTGGGTGAAATGGTTGGCAGCTGTCACTATTTTCTCTGTTCTGTTACATGACTGCAGTTATACCTCTCCGCTGTCCAGATGTCTAGACACTGTCCAGATGTGTGGCTCATATGTTTGGTCTGTTGCCCATTAAAAGTTATGGGTTTCTGACAAATCACTGGGATAATGTGAGCATTGACATCAGTAAATAACGACATTCATTTTTGTTTCAGACCTGGAATCTATCAGGAATTACATGTTAAATCAAACCGTGCTACTCTAGCAGACCTCTACACGTATAACGGCGATATTTCAAAGATGTCACTATTGTTTGCCCTTATCCCCCCACTTTGTTAGGCTTTCTGTAAGATGTCTTGCAGTAAGAAGTTGATTATATACATATATCTATATCTAATATATATATATATCTATATATATATATATATATATATATATATATATACACACACATATATATATATATATATATATTTGTATTTATATATACATATATATGTATATAAAAGTACTACATATATATATTTATCCCTTATGTTAAATGACTGTAGTGTATAATATGTTTGTAAAAACATTACAAACTCCTATAACTCAGATGGTGTAGAGGTACATTGCTGTGATTGTAATGCACAGGGTCCTGGGTTCAAGACTTGAAAGTGATGACATTTTTTCATTAAAGTTAAATGACCAGAATCCATGATATCTTTGTAAAAGTATTCCAGGTCTCCACAGTTCAGATGGCGTAGTGTTACGTTGCTGTGATTGTAGTGCACAACATCCTGCATTTGAGAATTGGCAGGGTTACTTACTTTGTTGCTGGTCAGAACAAGGGCTGATGGAGAAAGAGTGATTAGGGCACTTTTAAGCAGTTGTAAGTGAATTTGTGCTGTTTTGCATGGAGCTATGTGATGCTAACAGATGGTTAAACCCTCTTAGCTTCACTTAGCACTGCTTACTCCCACTTACACTCTCGCCACTTTTAATTAAAGAAAAGAAAAGAGGGTGATAGGAAAATGGTGAAATAGGGGCAAGCAGAGCTTAACACATTAGGAAAACCAGCTAGGGATGTGCAGGACAGGTGTAGGTAAGAACCATAGCTCTACATTTTGTCTGCAGCAGCAGCTGTGAATAATGTGTAGAATTCGGAATTTACAGTCTCACACCCCACAGGGAGGGGTGTTGGCGACAGACATTTGGAGAGTAATGTGTGGGTAGATTGATTAATTTCACTGTACATGGGGCAAAATTTAGAGCTATGTATGGATCAATAATTTTTTGTGGGACAGATGCCCTTTTTTTAGGTTAGAGTGGGATGTTGAGCAATGGCTGTAGGTATGTTTGGGGAGGTAGGTTGGGTAGGATAGGTAGCATTTGCAGACAGACAAGACACACAAGACAGCAGACAGGCGTGGTATATGACACATGAGGGGGGTAAACACCTTGGATGGGAAGGGTGGTTGGGAATCAGAAGCCCATGAGCCCCCAAACGGATACAGTGGGACTGCGGTCCCCACCCATGGGCAGTCACCACTGCACCTTCACAGCCACAAAGATGGCTATGCTGGGGGCTGGACAAGAGGGTCAGCCTGCCCCTCAAGGTGCGCTAGGTGGCCCACCATCTGGCACAGCTGCCCACCCAAATCAGAGCGGATGACACTGCGCACCATACCCCGGAACTGTTGGCAGGTGATGGGCTCCTCTCCTCGCCTGCATCCAGAGAGGGGACAGGGCCTGTCCCCTGAGTCCATTCCACCCAAAGGTGGTGCAGGACCAGCGAAGGAGGATGTTACAGGTTGGTCCCAGATGTGCTGGGGCCTGGTGCCATGGCCAGATGGGGTGGGCCAGGTGGATCTGCCTTCCCAAATGTGCTATGGTGTTATGGTTTTCCAAGAAATATTGGTTAGTCATGAACAACATATTTCAAAATTAGTTATAACAGCATGGTGGGTGTTCCCATTAACCCAAAACCAACAGATTTGAAACAGTTGCATAGCAAACAGAAAACATGCATAAATGATGGAACAACAGTAAGCATTTTAACAGCATGCAAGGTACATTGACAGCAACAGGCCAACAATAATGGTATTTGAACAAGGTATGTTAATATGCAACCAATGAACTATATGAACAATAATAGAACACATGTCCCAACAATAGGTTCTGAGAACAACATACCTGTAGCATATGAATAATAATTATTGTATTTATTTAATTTATTTATTTATTTATTTATTTATTTTATTTAACATTTGTTTACCAGGAAAGTCTGACTGGACACAGGTTCTTTTTTAGCAGATGCCCAGGGAGAAAAGCGCCATGAGTAACTGTACATTTTCATGCAGACATTACAATAACTAATAAAGTATAAAGTAAACAAAATGAAGTATAGATAGGAACATACACATTTGTTACATCCTGACAACAAAACCTGGGCTTTGGACATTGCTAGAACTATTTGTAGGTATGACTTATGTCAAAATATAAGGTTAAGACAGGTCGGTAGGAACAAAGAATTAAACACCAGAGAGACGTTGGATATGTTTTGGGTATACTGTAATATCAGAGCACTCATGAGGGGTTAGTACGGGAACATTGCCACTTATTTTTTAGATAAGCTTTAAGTGATGGCTTAAAGTGGTTAGTGGATGAGATTGAGAGAATGGAGTTAGAAAGGGAGTTCCATATATGAGATATATAGTTGGAAAATAAAGATTCTCCTGCAGTGTTGTTGGCCTTGGAGATGGTGAGTAAGATCTTGTTAGAGCAAAGTGGTCTGCTGGAACTGTAAGGAAGGATGAGATTTTGTAGTGCAGGGATTCTAGTTGGTTGTGTTACAATTTTGTGACTTAGAGAGAGTTGGTTTAAAGAATAATGTTGGGAAGTTCAAGCCAGTCATGTATCCTTAAAGCTGTACGATGATGTGTTCTATGGGGGCAGTCAGATAAAAACTTAGCAATTTTATTATAACATGCTTCTAGCTTAGATAAGTCAGTTTTCCTTAGATTAGTTAAAATTGGAGAGGCATATGGTAGAGTGGAGACCAGATGGGTTTGTGCTAATGCAATTTTGGCCATTGTGGTCAGGATCCTTTTGTGCCTATATAGACTTTCAAGTTTCATATGGACTTTTTTGATAGTTAGGGAGACATGCAAGTCAAATTTTAGGGTATTGTCTATTTCCACTCCAAGAAGCTTTGTATGGGTTATTGGGGAGATCACAGTATTGTCTTTGGCTATTATGTTAAATGTTGGGCATGAGATACAGGGTCTATGTTAAATGTTCGAAAATCCAAAATGTCGAACATTACATGGTCGAGACCAAATGTTCAACATTTGGATGTTCGAACATAAAAAAAAGAAAACACAGGAAAAAAACACTTGAACAGTGTAGGCAGGGGGGCAAGCCCCCCTGCACCCCCCACATCCCCCTACTTAAATATACCAACTCCGAAACTGCACTTCAGTGCAGAAAAGGGAAATTCTCCCTATCTGCACTGTACGGTGCCATTGAACGTCTATCTTCAAGCACTCAGAATTTCGAACGTTTGGTCTTGACCATGTAACGTTCGAAATTTTGAGCATTCAAAGATTTGACAGGTACCCTGACACAGATGCCTTGTTAGGTTGGAAGGGTAATATTTTAGTTTTGTTTGGGTTCAGGATTAGATGGGCATTAGCTAATCATGTTTCAACAGAAGTGAAAGATTTCTGTGTTTGAGAATGAAGAGTTGATAGAGAAGTGGCAGCACAGATAAGTGTTGAATCATCTACATACTGTATTATAGGACCATGTGGAGTAGCTGTGTGTAGATTATTAGTAAAGAGAGAGAAAAAAAGAGGGCCCAAGATAGATCCTTGGGGGACACCAATGGAAAAAGGAAGGCATGGAGATAGATCACCCTGCCATAGAACAGGTTGTTGACAGACAGATAAATAGTTATGAAACCATGCTGTGGCAGATGGTGAGAAGAATAGTTCAGTTAGTACAGCTATTAGTTTGGAATGGGAGACCATATCAAAAGCTTTTGATAGGTCTAGAAAGATGGCAGATACAAAGTTGTTGCTATTCCTGTGATGGTTTATGGTATTAGTGAAGAATTAAAGAGCTATGGGGGGAGAGAATAACATGTCCATTAACAACTGTATTGGCTTCTGTTGTTCACAACATTACTGCTCAATACTCTACAGGTTTGCCCTAACTTTATATCTACCTATAGCCCATAGCTTCTGTGGCACATACATACCTTTAGACTGTCAACCTGTAATGGTACGGGGCAGACTGGGTACACTGTGGCTACTTTACTAGAGGGGGCCTTTATATGTCATGGTTACATACTTGACATAGAAGGTGGACCCTGCAATGATCATGTGTGAGTCTGCTACTAGCATAGTTCACCTGGATTCCTATTTGTGTCCAAGGTGATTGGCAGCAGTGACCACTAGCCATAACAGTGTGACACTTGAGAGACATGTATCGGGAAGAGAGCATGGTGTATGTGCCTATCCTGCTGACATTTGCAGGAATATGGGGTTGGACAGTGGAACAGTTGTACACGATGTATTAGTATACCCTTCATATGGCTACTATACATGTTTCTTTACCTGTAAGACCTGTGGAGGAAATATCTGTTAACACCTTCTGAATGTTTCTACAAATATTTAGGTGTATTTGTATACCCTTCATACAGCTATTATACACATTTCTTTACCCGTAACAGCTGTGGAGAAAATATCTGTTAACACTTTTTATCTGTTTCTACACATATTCAGGTGTATTAGTATATCCTTTCTACAGCTACTACACACATTTCTTTACCTGTGAGACCTGTGTGGAAAATATCTGTTAACACTTTCTGACTGCTTCTACAAATATTCAGGGCTTCTATTGTGTGTGTGTATATATATATATATATATATACACATCTCAGTGTCACTCCCTGGATTCGAACCGTGTCTGGGTGTGCTAAAATAAGCAACAATTGAAGATTGAAATGCATACTAGCTGTTTCCCACAACAGCCTCAGTTATTTCATGCTGTCAGTGCTGTATTTGCTGTAAAGAACCTGTACACATTCTAGTTCTACAGCAACATACCAGGGTAAACACAACAGTTTGTTATATATTTTTATTACAGTGAAATGACACTTTTATTAATGGACAGCCTGTTGATAAGTATTAGTGTAACAAACATGTTTATTCATTAGACTCTATACACAAAACATCTACTAGCAGTAAACAATGTGCTCCTTCTACTTTATGGCACTATATACTGCAAGATAGATCTGTACTCTCCAGCCTGTCAGTGCATTCTTACCAGTCTGTCAGCATGGGCCTCGATGTTCATAGCCCTCTCTTCTGCAGCTGTAGGGGTGAGAAACAAACATTATGCATACTTGTCTTTCACATACTCAGGCTAAAATATGATACAGCTCTATCTGGGATACTTACAAACTGCTTCAGCATGACAGTCCCGAGAATCTTGGATCCATTTGGCCAAGAGCTCTCCATTCCTTCCCTTTAGGTTGACATAATGATGCAGTACCTGCTCATCAAGGATTCCAGTGGCACTGGTGAGGTTGCGTGCCAGATGGTCACAGGTCTCTGCTTTGTACTGAGAGCTCTGGTACTGGCCCTGCAGCAGTCTGTCATCATGGTGTTCTATGAGGAGTCCAGCCATGATCCTGGACTCCAGGATGCCCTAGATCTGTGCCTGAAAGTGTGCTCCCTCTCCAATGTCAGACATGTTCCTGCAGAGATCAAACTAAACAGGTCATGGTTTTATTCCAGCATACATGGTTTAAATAAGGCCATATTCCCACCCTTTGCCATCACTGGGCCATTTCAAAAATGCTGAGTACAGCTTAGCAACAAGCAAACCTGTTAAGCTGGGTTGAACAATGCTTAAAGGGGTAATTGCTGAGCATTGCTTAACAGTGCGCAAATCTGTTTAGCTGAGCTGACTGCTGCTTAGCATTCATATTTAAGCAATGCTTACGCTGAGCATTGCAAACCATTGCTCAATTTTCATTTTAGAAAATAGGATAATAACTTCATTAATCATTAATGACATTAGTAAGTGTATATGATTTACTTTACATGACATCCCTCTATGTGCATTCATTGTATTATCATGGTGTTTGACTATACTGTATGCGACACTTGTGTATACATGGATAATATCACATGTTATATGCACTCACACTTACATTTTAGACCAGCTACACTACCCTGGTTGACAAATTTCAATTACTACATAATTTAAAATTAAAATAATAATGTTAACACTGCGTTTCCATGTAAAAATAACATGCCTGTCTTGGTAATTGAACCATAAACACCTGCATGTAAATCCAAGGCTCTAACCACTATGCTATCTCAGCATGAGAATTTCACTTGTATAGTTTTATTTATGTCCTATGGGATGTTTCAGCAATGCTAAACAGAGGGCCATAACGTGCACACCTGCTCAGCTACACTTAAACATACCTTAGAATGGAATAAAAATAAATTCATAAACCCACTTTATTTACATGTATCTGTAGTCCTTGTCAGTCACTGTAAGGGAAATTGTAAAGGGACACATAGGGACAGATTTCAATCAATGGTCTTACAAAGCTAGGAAGTGTGACTGTGTTAGGAAGTCTGACTATGGTTTCATAACAAATCATTGGCAAGTCACTTGGGGTTTAAGTCAGAGCATACTGACAGACATTTGGATTTCAGACTTCAAACCCTTCAGGAAATCCTTGCTACTGCAAACATTTTGTTCTATCAACTTTCTGGATTTGTCAGTGCAATATTTAATAACTGTTCCTATTTTTGTGCATTTGTCCCTCATTATTTATGGCTTTGTACAGCTTTATTGCTCTAGGAGGTTGAGAAGTATGTGAGGCAGGCATCTGGGCATTCTGCAGCAATGTGTATAGTTAATGGCTATGGCTGTATGGCACCTTCAAATGGCAGACATTTGTGTTTCAGTCTTCATACCCTTCAGGAAGTCTGTGCTACTGCAAACCTTTTATTCTATCAGCCTTCCGGATTTGTCAATGCAATATTTACAGCATGTCCCTATTTTGTCCCTTTGTCCCCCCCATTATTTATGACTTTTTACAGCTTTCTTGTCTGGGAGGTTGAGAAGTACGTGAGCCAGGCATCTGAGCATTCTGCAGCAACCTGTACATTTAATGGCTATGGCTGTATGGCACTTTCACATGGCAGACATTTGTGTTTCAGTCTTTATACCCTTCAGGAAGTCCATGCTAGTGCAAACCTTTTATTCTGTTAGCTTTCAGGGTTTGTCAGTGCAATATTTAGAAAATGTCCCAATTTTTGTGGCTTTATCCCCCCCAGTTATTTATGTCTTTTTACAGCTTTCTTGCTCTAGGAGGTTATGAAGTATGTGAGGCAGGCATCTGGGCATTCTGCGGAATCCTGTACAGTTGACAGCTATGGCCGTATGGAACTTTTACAATGCACGGGGTCTGTGACAGAACATGTCACACACAGCATAGATTGTTTCTTGCTCTCCTATCTATTTCAGTGTCTGCAGACATGGAAATACTCGTTTAATTTCATTTTGGTGTCTGCGGACACTGAAATTCTTTTAAAAAGTGCTGTATTGCACTTTTTAAGTGAAGGGAGTGTGTTAGACGTGCGTGCACTGCTTAGACATGCCCCTGCATGCAGTGTCTGCATAGAGTAACAGTAGCATGCATTCATGAATATGCAAGGCGCATTACTGCTACAGCTGCGCTTGCATGGGTACAGTCCTCTCCATGTCGAAATAAGACTATTTTGACATGGAGGTTACTGAACCCCGGAGTATGTGCAACAATGTTTCTACTTCTGTAACCATTAATGTTTAATTTTCTTTCAGTATCTATGTTCTTGATGGAGCTTTTCTCCCCGGGCCGTCACTAAAAATGGGCCCTCTTAGGCCCAGTGGACTTTCCGGATAAACAAATGCAATAAAATCAATAAATAAATAAAATTTGATTGTCATTTTTACTCAGTAGTTTGGAAAGAATACTGTGGTAAAATCATGAGCAAAATTCCCAAGATATACAGCAGCCACTGCCAAAAATTTCCACAGACCTAGAAAGCTGAAATGCTTTCTTATAGGTTCATAGGTGTTTACTAGGCTAATGGCCCTGGAGCCTTTATAAGCCTAGCCCATAGAAGTGCCCTGGCATCATGCTGCCTGACATTAGTTCCGAGTGCCTCTATCAAGTAGATCCACTGGAGTGATCCCCGGGGTGAACCTTCTATTATGTATCCACTCATCAAGATTTCTCATGAAGAGGGTCAGCGAGGTGCTCTGCTTGACATGTATGGGAAGACTATTCCTGAGAATGGGCAGTCTCTGGGTGAGGAACCTGTCATTCCAGCATGCTCTGTTGATTGTGGTAATGAGGTTGAGGTCTCTGGAGCATGTGGTGTGGAGGGATTGTGATTTCTTTAGATGTAGCATTTCTAAAAGAGCTGGGTCAAACATGGGTTTGTAAGTCAAGCAGAGATCACCTCTAAGTAGGCGATATGAGACACAGAATAGCTGGAGTCTTTTGAGTCTGTCCATGTAGGACATGTGTTTAATGCCTAGGATCATCTTCATGGGGTACTTCTGTGGCCTCTTCAACTGTTGCAGGTGTCTAGTGAGGTACATGCCAAATAGGGCATTATACTCGATAATTAGTCTAATGAGGGAAGAGTAGAGAGAGAGAGACGATGACCTCTTTCTTCCTGGATGCAAAACCCTTGGTAATGAGATGTGCCATATAGAAGGACTTTCTGACCACAGTGGCAACGTGGTGGTCAATGGAGAGGTTGCTGTCAACCTGCATCCCCAGATCTCTTATAATGCCTTCAGTGTTCAGTGGGTTCCCATCAATGTGGTAATTAGTGGGAACTGAGTTTTTACCAAAGGGGTTGATGATGCATTTTTTGCCGTTAAGCTTAAGGCCATGGTTTCAACACCAGTCATTGGTCTCAGTGAGGCCTTTCTGTAGGATGTCTGTATCACTTGGGGAGTTAATAATGGCTCCCAGCTTTCAGTCATCTGCGAAGTTGGTCAGCCAGAGTCCTTTTGTGTTGACCTGGACTTCTGAGAATTAGATGCTGAGGACCCATGAGTGATCTCTGTAGGTCTCCACTCATGACTGGTCAGCAGTCTGACTTGGAGTCCGCTACTTTCACACTATGTGTTCTATCTGTGAGCCAATTTGCATCCCACCTAGTGATATAGGGATTGATGCCTAGCTTGGTGAGTTTATCAATAGTTCCCGAATGGTATCAAAGGCCTTGACCAGATTGAGGTAGGCTATATGCACTGCCTTACCTTCATCCACAGCCCAGGTGAATGACTAAAAGAAGTCAAACAGGTTGAGCAGGCATTCACAAAGCCAAATTGCATGGGGTCTAGAGTTTGGAGATTTCCTATATCTTTGTTAATCAGGTCCATGATGATGCACTCCATAGCTTTACATATCGGACTCATCAGGCTAATGGGGCAATATTTCCCAGGAAGTTAGCCACCTCTGTTTTTATGAGTCCAAAGTTTGCTTTGGAGAAGTTTTTCAAGGTGGTTACTTTTGCGTGGGGTGTGGGTGAGATGTGGATTTCCATGGTGATTAGTTTATGGTCAGATCTGACCAGGGAGGGATTGACTATTGGTGTAGAGCAATGGTCTCCCATGTTAGTAATAACCAGGTTAAGGATGTTGCTTCCTCTAGTGGTGGTCAGAATGAGTTGATCCAGGGCATTGGAATTGATGAATTCCAGGGAGTGTTGGGTCAATGTATTGGTGCTTGAGTAGTTTTCCCAGTTGATGGAGAGATATTTGAAGTCTCCTAGTAAGAGAGTGTTGGTTTGGACATTGATTAATTCCAGGGTGCTTAATAATGTGGAGTGAGAGTATAGGGACATGGTTGATGACCTATACCAGGCTATGACCTGAATGCCACCTTACCCAATGTTAGTTGGTTAGTTGTACCTCAGATGGGTTATGCTGGGCTACTAGTCTGGAGGTGTGCATATCCTTTATGAATATGGAGACACCATCACCTTTGGAGCTTTGGTCCATGTTTCAGGGCCAAAATTATTGGAATGAGTTATAGCCTGGTAGTGCAGACTTGCTTTATGCCACTTTAAACCAGGTCTTCATTACAGCACAATGTCGATGTTCTCCATTTTGAGGAGTGCTTCCAATAAGTGCATCTTGAGGTTTAGACTTCTAGCCTTGAGCAAGATGACCCTCAGATTGCATTTATTTATAGCTGCTATGGTGGCAATTTGGTCTTTGGAACACCACCTAAAAAAGGCACTATAAGGGTGACAAGAGCCTTAGCCAGTACATGGAAAGCCAGGGGTGACAGATGCAGGCCATCCCTGGCAAAGCATCGAGGTCTGTTAATCATGTCATCCCAAGTAGACAGATACTGGATCCCATGAGAATGACACCAGAAACTTAGCCAATTGTTGAAGTCAATCATTTTTTGTTTGTACTGTAGTATCATTCTGGGTGATGGTAGGGTACTGCTCAGGGCTAGTGTCATACCTGCCTGAGCCACATAATCTGAGAGCTCCACCATGTATCTTTTCATGTAGTCCAGGGAGGTGTGTCTCAGGTCATTCACACCCACATGGACAATGAATGAGTCATACTTGCACTTGTGGAGTGACCTGAGTGTGTGTGTTATGTGTCGGATTGTGGCACCTGATAGACAGTTAACTGTTACCTTCTCCTTATTCAACCTAATGAGTGAGACATCTGTGTGCCTCACTATTGAGTCACCTGTGATTAGTGTATTGGGCAAGGTGTTTAGCCTTAGGTGCTTAGGTTGAGGGGTCACTGTGGAGGTGAGCTATGTGTTCTGCAGTTTGTGCCGTGTTGTGGTGGTCAACTGCGTTTCTGTCTCGGAGTCTCTGCTGTTTAGGTAAATTTCTTTTGAGACCCTTTGCAAAGGTAGGTGTGTGGTTTGTGTTTTTATGTGAGAGCTGTGATAGTGGGAGTTCTGGAGAGGTATGTGTTCCATATGGTGTGGTGCAGGTGTTGACCTTCTCCTCTTGACCAGCTAGTCTGGTCTTGGCTGGAGAGCACACAGCTTCCAATTTGGTGATATAAGTGCATCTCTCACAAGTCTGAGTGTTGGGAGGTAAGAACATAGGGTTATCTGTGTACATGAGACAGTTGCTACACTAACTCAGAATGCTCAATTAGACCAGGTTAATAGGAGAAAGCACATAGGACTGCCCTTTAATCATGCCAGGAGGGGTGTTTATAATCATTAAGTACTGGAGCTATTTCTGTGAAGAACAACTAGTGCTGATGGCACTTAGGTGTGCTGCAATGATTACTACAAAAATCTGTTGAAGTGCAAAGTGATTAGGCTACTTGAAGTGCAAGAGAGAAAGAACTAGCAAGATCTAAGGGAAAAACTGAAGAGCAGACTTTTTGGCACCAGTAATAGTTTACCTCAGTTTAGCGCTGCAGTGCAGAGCTTAGACAAGAGCAAACCCAAGCAAACGTGGGTTTTTAAACCAGAAAGTAGAAGGGATGGAAAAACTGCCCAAACAGCCAATGAACTATAATTTCTGGGCCAGGAACCACTCCTCTTGTGGTAGATAGACTACCTAGTGCTTACCACTCCCACTGATAAGCTAAAAGGCTTCCCTCCAACACAGAAAAGCTTGGGGGGCTCAGAAGCTTACAAACAGTCCTGTATACAGAAAATCTATATCTATATATTAAGAAAGTTCAGTGACAGATTTGCTGTTCTGAACTGTTTGGAAGTTTCTAGAAGGTCAGTGCTTACTTGGGCTAAAGGGAAGTTTCTGTGTTCACCAGTGGGAGTGGTTAACACTGAACAGCCTGCCTGTTCCTAGAGGAGTGGTTACTACCTAGAAGCTGTAGTTTTATTGGCCATTTTGGGTCAATTATAAACTCCTTGATCTGCCTCTCTTATAACCTGACTGCCTCATGGTTTTGGCATCTTTTCAGGCTTGCTAGTTGTTGCTGAAGCACCTACCAAGGGGAGAAAACGCTGAGAGAAGAAAAGGAGCCACTTTTGTGATTTTAAGTATTTTCTTCTGATTTCTTAAGTTTTACTGCTTAGCCGCCTACTTTTTGGCATTTTCTGGCTTGCTATAGTTTATATATGTAACAGTAACAGTACTTGGAACACATCTAGAGCCTGTTTACTACATTTCCTGTGTTGCACTTAATTTAAAATCGTTTTTTTCTTTAAACACTGCATTTTACCTGATTTTGGCCTAGCACTCAAGTGTGGGGTCATTTATTGCACTGTTGTGATTATTTTGCTGCTTGTGTATCTCTGCTACCTTTAAACTACAACAAAAAGAAAAAAAAACAAAAAATCTTGCTTTTTTCCCACTTTCTGAAAGTTAAGAAAGTTCAGTTACAGATTTGCTGTTCTGAACTGTTTGGAAGCTTCTAGAAGGCCAGTGCTTACTTGGGCTAAAGGGAAGTCTCTGTGTTCGCCAGTGGGAGTGGTTAACACTGAACAGCCTGCCTGTCCCTGGAGGAGTGGTTACTACCTAGAAGCTGTAGTTTTATTGGCCATTTTGGGTCAATTCTAAACTCCTTGATCTCTCTCTCTTAAAACCCTACAACTCTCTTTTTGCATGGTTTTGCACACTGAGCAGCGTCGGGCAGCACCGCCTAAACAGGTTTAAACTATTCCAGGCTCCACAAAGTCTGCTCTTCACTTTTTCCCTTAGAACTGTTCAAACTCTCAAAGTAATCACTCTATTCTCTTTCTAAAGCCCTGCACTTGCTCAGCTCTTATAAGGAAACACTAACTAACTAAAGCACTACACCCTCCTTGACTTCTCATAAGTATTAGGCTCCCGATTGGTCCTTTCTGATCAAGTGAAAAATCAGTTCCCTTCCCTAATCTGATCAGTAAAAATAACAGTTCCCCATACTAATCTGGTATGTCCAAGGGTCAGTTTCAAGGTTACTCTCCAGTCCAGCTGGTGAATCTGGGAAATTTGAGGCAATGTTACAATTGCCTTATGTACACAGACAACCCTCTCCTCCTTCCAACAAACTCTAATACATGTGAGAAATGCAGTTACACAGCCAAACTGGAGGCAGAGCTCTCTCAACCCAAGACTGGTACAGTCAGTCAGGAGGAAAAGGTAACCACCCACACCACAAATCCAGTCTCACATATACCTATTGCATCTGCATACCCAACACATAAACACACAAAAACATACTCGGGGGCTCTAAATAAAAATCTGCCTAAACAGCAAAAACCTCCTAAGCAAATATCCAAGCAACAGCCACCCCTCAACAATACCCATGAATCACAAATCTCACAAAATCAGTGTGCCTCACAGTCACAGGCCTTAAGGCCAAACAGCACACCAAATATACTTGTTATAGGGGACTCTATTGTCCGGCACACTGATGTCCCACTCACCAGACTGAACAAGAAGAAGGTCACTGTAAGCTGCCTGTCGGGTGTCAGGATCCTCCACATAACGCAAGCACTCAGGTCACTCCAAAGCAAGTACAAGTATGACTCCGTCATTGTCCATGCTGGTGTGAATGACCTGAAACGTACCTCCCTGGAATACATGAAAAGAGACATAGAGGAGCTCTCTGACCATGTAGCCCAGGCTGGTATGACCCTGACCTTGAGTAGCATCTTGCCCTCACCAAGAATGATGCCACAGTATAAAGACAAAATAATCAGTTTCAACAATTGGCTAAAGTATTGGTGTCATTCAAAGGGGATCCAGTGTCTGTCAGCCTGGGATGACATGCTTGACAAGCCACGTTGCTTCGCTAGGGATGGCTTGCACCTGTCACCCTTAGGCTTTCGTATACTGGCCAAGGCTCTTGCCACCCCCATAGTGCCTTTTTTTAGGCAAGGCTCAAAGGACAAACCCACCTCCATAGACAACCCAAGGATTAAAAAACTAAAGGTAATGCTACTCAATGCCAGAAGTCTAAACCTCAAGATGCACGCACTCGTGGCTCTCCTCAGTATGGAGAAAATCGATGTCTGTGCAGTAACAGAAACCTGGTTCAAGGCTCCTGAGAGCACCCCAGCACTACCAGGTTATAACTCATACCATGCGTTTCGGCCCCTAAACTCGGACCGAAGCTCAAAAGGAGGGGGGAGTATCTATATTCATCAAAGATGCCTACACCTCCAGGTTAGTGGCACTGCACGAAGCATCGGAAACCATCCATGTGCAACTAACAGCGGGCAAAACTGCCTTTCAGTTTGTAGCCTGCTACAGAACACCCTCCCTATTACAGGAATCCCACTTGGTATTCCTGAGAACACTGGATAATATGAAGGTCTCTCCAAACATTATGTTATTGGGTGACTTCAACTACCCAAACATTGACTGGGAAAACTACTCAAGCCCAAACACCCTCGCCCAACGGTTCCTTGAATTTATAAACTCTAACGTAATGGAACAACTGGTCACCACTCCCACAAGAGGGAACAACATATTGGACCTGGTTATCACCAACATGGGGACTCTATGTTCCACACCAGAGGTAAACCCCTCATTGGTAAGATCAGACCATAAACAAATTTCCCTGGACATCCATATCCCATCCTCACCCCCAGCCAAGGAAATCACTGTAAAGAATTTCTCAAAAGCCAACTTTGCACTTCTCAAGACTGAGGTGGAATCCTTCAAAGCCCCTGGGCCAGAGGATAATAGAGCCCAATCTACAGAATCCTTTACAAATGCATTCTATGAGCACCTGCAGGAATGCATGAATCGTGCTATCCCAAATAAAACCAAGACTCACTCCTCCAAAAACAGGAGATCGGTCGGGTGAACTCCGGCCATAAATAAGCTATACAACAGAAGAAGGAAGCTACTACATGACAGAGCAAAATCCCAAAAAGGAAAGGCATCTCTGATCAGTATTAGCAAGAAACTTTGATCCCTCATAAAATCATCAAAGGCCAGTTTCGAAAGAAGAATTGCCCTAGACACTAAAGATAATCACAAGGCCTTCTTTAGTTATGTCACGAACATGGGCGGAAACTCCCAGATATGCTCTGAATTGTTGCATAACGGTACAAAATATACTGAACCTACAGACATAGCCAACATCCTGGCAGACAGATTCAGTGCAAACTTCTCCCCCCCTTCCCCCCCCAAAGGAGCAAATGCCTATCCCAACTGAATGTAACCTCCCTGACATCACAGATGCACAGGTGAAAGCTGCCCTCTCCAAAGCAAAAAACACAGCATCTATGGGACCGGACGGTGTCCCAGGCTGTGTCTTACACGAGCTCCAAGAAGAACTGAACTCTCACTTTAAGTCACTGTTCAAACTTAGCCTTACTACAGGATATGTACCCAAAAAATGGCATACTGCTACAGTAGTCCCACTCCACAAAGGTGGTGCCACAATGGACCCCGGAAACTATTGCCCCATAAGCCTGACTAGTCTGGTCTGTAAAGTTATGGAGAGTATTATCATGGAACTCATAAACAAAGACATTGGGAGCCTCCAGACACTGGACCTACCCAATTCGGCTTTGTTAAGGGCAGATCTTGCCTCTTAAACCTAGTTGATTTCTTTGAAACAGTTACCAAAGCCATAGATGAGGGCAAGGTACTCCACACAGCCTACCTGGACCTCGCAAAAGCCTTCGACACAATACCCCACTCGAGCATCATAAATAAGCTTACCAGCTTAAATATCAACCCCTATATCACAAGATGGGTTGCAAACTGGCTCAGAAATAGAACCCACATGGTCAGAATCGCAGGTGCCATGTCTGAATCCAAACCAGTTACAAGTGGTGTCCCACAGGGCTCAGTTCTGGGACCTCTCTTGTTCAGTATATACTTCTCTGAGGTTCAGGCTAACACGGGGGGATTATGGCTGACAAAGTTCACACATGACTGCAAACTGGGGGCCATAATCAAATCTCCAGCTGACACAAGCATCCTCCAAAAGGGTCTCACAGAGGCGGATGCTTGGTGCCAGAGCCACGGCCTCAAGCTAAATGCTAAAAAGTGCATAGTCATCCCCTTTGGGAAAAACAAGGTGACCACAAATTACCACATAGGTGGTAATCCATTAAGTACGGAAGAAGTAATTAGAGATTTGGGAACCAACATAGATAGTAATCTCTCCTTTGATAATCACGTTGTCAAAGTGGTTAGAAAGACCTTCTATATAGCCCACCTTATCAGGAAAGGGTTCGCATCTAGATCAAGAGAGGTCATTGTGCCCCTCTACTCATCACTCATCAGGCCAACAATTGAATACAATGCCCCTTTTGGGATGTACCTTACCCGACACCTGCAGCAACTGGAGAGACCCCAAAAGTACCTCACCAAGAGGATCATGGGCTACAAACAGATGTCCTATGCAGCTCGACTAAAGAAACTCCAGCTCTACTCAGTTGCTTACCATCTACTCAGAGGCGATCTATGCCTGACGTACAAAGCCATGTCTAACCCAGAATTAATGGACATGCTCCACCTCAAAAAATCCAAGTCCCTTAGAGCTACACGCTCCAGGGACCTAAACCTCAACACAAAAATAAATAGGACATGCTGGAGGGACAGATTCATTTCCCAGAGGCTCCCCTCACTCTGGAATAGAATCCCAATTCATGTTAGACATAGCCCCTCATTCACCCTTTTCAAGCGAAATCTTGACGCGTGGATGGGAAATCGCAAATTCACCCCTGGGATCTCTTCTGTGTCCCTGCTAGACAGAGGCACAGTAAACTAATCTTAAAAGGGTACCTTCTGTGACCTACTTTACAGAGACACAGTAGGCTAATCTAATAGGGAGGCAGAAGCCAAATACACTCTGGCTAGGCTTATAAATGCCTTAGGGCAGATAGCCTAGTATCTACCTATGAACCTATGAACCTATGGATTAGACTAGTTACAGGAAAGGCAGGAAACAAGCGCAAATGTGGGCTTTTAAACCAGAAAGTTGAACGGATGGAAAAACTGCCTAAATGGCCAGTAAACTACAATTTCGAGCCAGAAACCACTCCTCTTGTGGCTACCTAGTGCTTACCACTCCCACTGGTAAGCAAGAAGACTTCACTTCAACACAGAAAGGCTTAGAGGGGCAGGATCAGAAGCTTACAAACAGCCCTGGATACAGTAAATCTGTATCTGGACTAGACTAGTTACAGGAAAGGCAGGAAACAAGCTTAGAACTTTTTTGACAGTAAAGCAGCTAAAACAGCAGTACAACCAATTCAAATGCAGTGCAAGCTAGCATACTTGAGTGTGTAGCAACATTAAAGAAAATACAGTTTAAATAAATGCAATTAAATTAAAAATGACTAAAAACACGTGCAGGAGGCAGTAAATTAGTAAAAAAAATCAAGATGGAGGTACTTAGAGTATCAGAAAACAATGCCAGCTAATATATAAATAATCTGGTCAAGCAAAGATTAAGACAGTGCAGAACTCTGAACAGTTAAAAAGTGCCCAAAAATATACTTATCAGTTCTATATTTCCAGATTGTTTGAAAAGCACACCCAGAAAACAAGGAGTTTCTAGCAATGGTAGATTCTAGCAAAGTGTTTTTTTTTTAGTAAAGTGGAAAGGGAAAGAGGAGGAACAGAAGATAATTCAAGGTTAAAAAAACTAAGTGGGTTGGCCTTCTCAAATGTTCTCTATGTTTAGGGAGAATGAGCTAATGACACTAGACTGGGAGGAGTGTCCCAGATCAAATTTACATTAGGAGTGGGCAACTGCAAAGCCACCAAGTATAAGAACAAAACACCAATAGGGAGGGAGGGAGGGAGGGAGACTATTTTAGGCAAAAAACACTAAAGAAATGTTAATCACAGCAGAAAAATAGCAGTGAGCTACTAAATGAAAATTTTAAACAGATAAAAGAGCAAGGAAACTCTAGAAAATGTTTTTAACTGCAAACAAATCAGTTATGTGATACACTCCTTTGCAGGAAATCAGAACAAATAAACAGATGCTTAACAAACGGAGACATTTTCCAGTTAATACCTTTCACACAGGGAAAGTAGCTAAAAAAGCTTTAGAAACAGTGTGACAGTAAAAACCTTATTTATCAGGCCCTGTAAGGCAGACAATTTTAGTACAACCATGCAGATTAGTTTATAGCAATTAAATACAGTAAAAAGTGTGTAGCAGACAATAAAAAGTGCTATAAATGGCTAGAATAAGCAATAACTAGTAAAAATAAGCAAAAAAAAAAAAAAACAGGATACGTATTGTTATATATCACAGATCACAGTTGTGGCCAGTGCCCCTCCTCCACTCAGTTCAATGTGTATAGACAGAAATCCTCACAAAGTTAGGTCTTATATACCAGAAAGTTCAACCTGAAACAACTTAAAAAAAGTTCAAAAGAACCAATGAGTGCTTACTCCAAGCCTTAGACCAGCCAACCTTTACCAGCCACCAGCCAATCAATAACAGAACTCTCACTAAAGTGAATAAAGGCTCCTGCTAAGCCAAGATGGCCTGAAACATGTGCTCAGAACAAACAAACACTGCAAACAAACAACCAGTCCACAGAGACAGCAAACCTAAAGTGGCCTGTGCTACACCTACTAGCTACACTATTTTAGGCAGGAAACACTACAGAAATGTTTATCACAGCAGAAAAACAGCAGTGAGCCACTAAATTAAAGTTTTAAACAGATAAAGGAGCATTGAGACTCTAGAGAATGCTTTTAACTGCAAACAGATCAGTTATATGATACACTCCTTGGAAGGAAATCAGAACAAACCGATGCTTAACAAATGGAGGATATTTCCAGTTAATACCTTTCACACAGTGAAACTATCTAAAAAAGCTTTACAAACAGTGTGACAGTAAAAACCTTATTTATCCAACCCTGTAAGGCAAACAATTTTAGTACAACTGTGCAGATTAGTTTATAGCAATAAAATACAGTAAAAAGTATGCAACACACAATAAAGAGTGCTATAAATGGCTAGAATAAGCAATGTTGTTGTTGTTGTTGTTGTGTCTTTCGGCTTTTCCCGGTTAGGGGTCGCCACAGCGGAACTCCGGTCCGCTAATGATTGGCAGTAGATTTTTACGTGCCGAGTTGCTGGCCCTGACGCACAGCCTTCAACTAAGGTATGCCCATTCACGCATGTCTCCACACAGAAGACACTCTAGCTGAGAATCGAACAGGACAAAGTCTTACTGTGAGGCGACAACACTACCACAGCACCACCACCGCAGTATGGCTAGAATAAGCAATAACTAGTAAAAATAAACAAAAACACAGGATAAATTATTGTTATATATCACAGATCAGAGTTGTGGTCAGTGCCCCTCCTCTGCTCAGCTCAGTGTGTATAGAGAAATCAAAAGGTCAAGCAACATCCTCAACTTAAAGAAAAAAATGTATACACTCAAAACACTTCAGCACTACAGCATCTTCCATGCATGCATAGAATATACAAGAGTGCTGCGAGCATTCACACAAAAAGTTAGACCCCCACCCCGTGCAATGTGTTATGGGGCACGATTGGTAAATGCCAATGTTGGGAGGTGAAATGCTGACATTCATAATGTCAATACTGCTGGGAAGAGCGTGCTGAAACAAAGCACTTTAGTAGGTGATAACTTTATTACCTTATTTATATAAACATTATGCGCACACACATACATATATTATATATGTATTGTCAGCTTCTGTAAGGTTGCAGACAACTACTGAAGTGAAGCACTTCAGAAGGGAATGGGCTACTTATGTTTCCTATTTTTGGTTTCTGTAAGAAAGGTCCTCCAAGATTTGTAGCTGCAGCTGCTGTGTGTTGTATGCATTTTGCCCGTAACGTTACCACAGTTTTCCCATTTGGAGTGCCTTTTATTTGGCACATCTAATTTCCAAAGGGATCTCCACTAGATCCAGAGAAGTCTAAATTCCCCTTAACTTATATTTTATCAGAGTTCTTATTGAATTTAATGCTGCTTTTCTTGTCCTGCCCTCTATTTGGCTAGATGGAAATTTTGAATATGTTTTTTGGCTAGGGTTGAAATGGGCTGCAGACTGATTGCCTAGTACTTACTTATGAACCTATCAGCAGTATGCTGCAGCACATATTGTAATCTCTGTGCAAGAAGCCACATACACCTATAGCATGTCTTCTGGTCTGTGTGCATGAAGGACACTGCTTAGTAGCCTGTGCAGCTTTGTCCTGACCATATGTCCTGTTACCTATCAGGGTCAAGCACCTCCATGACAGGCCTATAACCTGGCTTTACCTTGTACTCTGTTCTCAGTTAGAATGAGCTCCCCACAGTAACAGTGTAACCTCACATGCTTGTGTGGTCAGCATCCATTGCTGTTGTCTCTTTGCATACACACCACATTCCTGAGGTCCATTATTAGCTGGTCTGTCTACTCTCATTATGCTACATGGCTGTACACTCTTTTACCCACTATATCTCAGTTCCTAAAATGTTCATCATAACTTAGTCTCCTACAATATGATGACAACTCTTTTTTTCATGCTAAAACAGACCTTGTGGTGCACTAATTATGCTAATCAGATGATTTATTAGATTGTTTCTGAATTGTAGCTCTAAAGTGATGTGTTATCAGTCATAGTCAATGCTACCATGTTCCATCTCTGCCTTTGACTGGGCTTGAATGTTGTATATGAAGACTGAAATGCTGTCAGTGCATTCTGATGACACTTTGTGTTGTAGAACAATGTTACCTAATGATGCACATCTCATGGGGTTCAGTACATGAGGCTGTTCATATTGAGCTACCATATTCGTCATCATTCTGACCCTTCAAAGTGGATATGGTCTCTTCAGTTACTGATTTCAACAATGCTTTCACCTGATACAGCCCAGAAACTGAAATATCCCTCAAGATGTCACACATAGACTACAGGGACTGCTTGATGGGCCATTATGACAACACCCATTTATCCCACTGATACCAAGAATCAGCTGACCTGAACATTGAGAGTGACATCATTGGTCTCACCTACCCTGAGGAGCAATGGAGGCACAGTAACAGTAATCTGCAGAGATGCTACCTAGACCTGCTCCACCAGTAGGAGGCAGGCAGGGGATAGGGAGAGGTAGCCAACTTTGTATTATAAGCATTCTGTACATTCTGACTATCACCTGTTGCCGTAATTGCCCTCAGGGATATGCAGTATCTATTATTATCTTTTTTATACTTTTGCAGCAGCAAAGGAGACAGAATTTAATCAGGTGTACCGATTTTAATTTCATCTTCCTATAGAGTCAGCTATGGTGCAGATTGTGTTAAAGCTGTAAAAACCTATGTATTCACCAGCTATCATATCTGCTGTTGGGTCACCAGCAGTCTTCAGACCTGCCTGTCTACAGGCTGACATAGGTCATCCTGTTGAAGATGATCTGCAGGGCTCACTGGTAGCCTCCCTCACCCCGTTTCAGGAGAGAGATATTGTCTTCTCCTCAAACAGATGTTCAGAGGGTCCTCACTGGGTCACCAGACAATAAGTGCTGTGCCTGGTGATGACTGAGATGGGCCAGCAGCTCTACACTGACATCTACATCCTGGAATATCTCCTTGTGTGCCTGATAGCATTAGATGGTCATGCAGCCACATCTATTAGGCTACCAGTGGTGGTGAGCATTCAAATGGATATATTCCCTTCTGAGCTTGTCATGAAGACCCTCTAGCCCTCTAATTAGCCCTATCATGGTGTTTTCCTTACGACAGTGCAACTGTCCATCCCCTGTTTGTAGTCCATTATTCATCATCACTAGTTGCTCACTCTGTATCAGTCTATGCCTTTCCATGTTTAATCTCTTGTGTCAGTTCCTCTCCTGTCAGCCTCTGTATGTTGTATGTTAGTCTGTCTCTGCTTCCTGTATATCCTCCTTGCTGCCTTCTCCTTACACCCTTCTGGAAAAAGTAGAAAGTGGACAGCTCTCCCATAAAAAATGTGCCCATATTTCTGACCTCTACTTCAGACTACCCTTCTGTGTGTTTCTCTGTTTCTTCTTCCCCATTTCTGACTTTACTATCATTATTTATTTTATTTAATGTAGTTGACATGTTTATTCCCATTAGGTCAGTGTTTTTTTTTTCAGGGAATACCTGATGTGTACCTTCTACTGCTAGGAGACGTTTGGCCAGGGCAATGAGGAACTTCCCCTACTCTTTGGAGCTGCAAGATGGTTCTAGGGGCTCCTACAGCAGCAAGAAAGATGCCTAAGGAAAGCAGCAACAAGGGAGGAGAGAAAAGCAATGGAGAGTTTGGAAGCAGAAAGTGAGAATTTGGAGTAAAGGGTTGTTTGGAAGGAACTTCAGAATGTAAACATAGCTTCCTATATTGTAAATGTTACAAATGAGCAGCCTTTACCTGCCTCCATGGATAAGTATGTAAGAAAGTCTGTTGAAGGGGTACAGATGACAGAAATGGATTCAGGACGGCTTGCAGATGCTGTTCTGTTAAAAATAATAGAGCAGGTTGCTCCAGGTGACAGTTCTGCTGCTTTATGGAGTGAGATGGCAGATAATGTTTTTGGAAGTGCTGAGGATGGTAATGTGAAAAAGGAACCAGGTGATATGGAAGCAGATAATTCATTAGTTAAAACGTATGTACTAGTGACAGAAAGTAAAAGAGGAAAGCAGCAATAAACTGAGAAGGTGTGTGTTTTATGGCAGCAGAGAATGCAGTAATAAAAACATATGCAGTAACAGAAGCTAAGAGAGTAGAACAGCAACAGACTGTAAGTAAAACTGTTTTTAAAAAGAAGAGAAGACCGACTGTGAGAAAAAGAACAAAAAATGACACCTAAATAGATATTATGTAATGGACAAATTTGTAACTGTTCTAGGTTTCATTTATTTATTAATTAATTAACTATTTATTTATTTATTTATTTATTTATTGACATTTGTTGACCGGGAAAGTCCACTTGGTCAGGAACCCATTTTCAGTGAAGACCCTGGGAGAAAAGCTCCACAATTAAAACATTGAAATAAAATGTAAAATCTTAACAAAATTTATAAATGTAGACTACACAAAATTTAACAAAAATGATAAATGTAGAATACACAAAAATATAAAACTTAAATTTACAAACTTATAAAACTTAGACAACAATTGGCAGCATACTACAATACATGAGTTCTTTTTTTTTTTTTTTTTTTTGGTGGTATAGCATAAAACTGGCAGTTCTTATAGAACAGAAATAGTGGTAATTGAACTGCGTTGTTGTTAAGGTAGTAGTCATTTTGACTATGGATGTTGGTTACTATTAAGTAGTGCAGGTTTTATGGTGGCTTGTTTGTTTTGCAGTGGCATTTGAGGTTATTTAGGAAATATGTTTTTAGTGCTACTTTATATGTCTTTATATAGTCTATGTAAGTAATATGGGAGGGTAAGGAGTTCCACTGTTTAGCAATGCTATGGGAGAACAAGCATAGTCCAGCTCTTTTATTTGGCTTGGTTGCACTTAATAGCAATTTGCTGGAGGATCTTAGGTACATGTAGGAATATAAGTCTGTAGTATTGATGAAAGTGCTGGGCAAGTATTTGGTTTATAAATTAGTTTATTGGCTAGTATTAATTGGGTATAACCAAGATGGTTTGGGAAATCCAGTCAGTTTAGTTCAGAGATTGCTTGACAGTGGTATGAGCGGTTCGGCTTTCCTGAGGCAAATTTAGCTATTTTATAGTAACAATACTGAAGTTTATTGCTGAGGGATGAGTGAAGGTTAGTAAAGATGGCACTACCATAAAGTAGGGAAGGGATGAGTAAGGTACTTACCAGTTTAATTTTGGTGAGTTTGTCCATATAGAGTTTATGACGATAAAGTTTGCCTAGTTTAAAGTGTGTTTTCTTTATTGTGTTAAGAATGTGTGTTTCAAAGGTGAGTTCGTCATCAATTGTAATGCCTAGTAGTTTGGCAGATTTTACTATTTCTATTTCAGTTCCGTCTTTAGAATAGATTTTGAAGTCTATATCTGGTGGTCTTGAAGAGAATAATAGACATTTTGTTTTTTTGGCGCTAAGTAGCAGTTGTGAACTGTTTAGCCATGATTCAACCTCTGTAAATGCATTTTGAGTAACTGTGAGGAGTTCAGAGAAATTGTTTGAAGTAGAGATTATTGTCGAATCATCGGCATATTGGATAATTTTGCTTAGTTGTGAGGCTTTGTGGAGGTCATTAATAAAGATATTGAAGAGTAATGGTCCCAGAATGGAACCCTGTGGGACTCGTATGTTGTTTGACAGATAATCAGATTGGACATTATACCACTTTACAGATTGTTGCCTATTTTATAGGTATGATGTAAACCAGTTGATGGATTTGGGGGACAACCAGGTTTTGTTAGTTGGATCAGAAGTTTAGTATTTGATACTGTGTCAAAAACATTAGATAGGTCAGCATTACTGAAGTAGGGTAACCTGTATCTAAGGCTTTGTTGACAGTATCAGTGAATGAGAGCAGGGCTGCAACAGTGCTGTGCTCTGGGCGGAAGCCGTGCTGAGTGGGAGACAGAATATCATTATCAATGAGGTATTTGAGTAATGGTGTGTGTCAAGGATTTTGGATAATGGGGAAAGTATAGAGATGGGGCGATAGTTTGAGAGGTCATGAGAGTTTCCACCTTTATTTAGTGGAGTAATAATAGATTTTTTTCCATAAATGTGGGATGCAGCCTTCTGAGAGAGAGAAAGAGTAGTTTATAAGAATGCTAACTGGATATGCAGTTGCGTTTGCTGCTAGTTGTAAATATTCTGGGAGAAGTTTGCCTACAGAAAGAGAGCATTGTTTTGAGTTTATTTAATTATTTAATAACACTTTAGATATGAGAGACGTGGGTACTGGTTGAATAGAAAATGAATGAGATGCGGGTGGATTGGACTTTACGTCAGGAATGAGTGGAGTATTGTCATTTTGTTTGACATTATTTGTATTCTGGAACTATAGATTTAGGGTTGTTGAGGAGTCTTTGACTAACATTTGGATGGTGGTAATAAAGTGGGTGTTAAAGTCATGGGAAATTTCTGTGGGGTCTTTTCGGGTGCAGGAGATGGATTTTGTAGAGTGTCAGGATTGAGAAGGGTGGAGACTGACTTCTAGCATTTCTTTGGATTATTTTGTAAGGTTGTTAGCTTAGAGGAGAAATATATATTTTTTTATCTTGTATTACTAGCTTATTGGCTTTATTTCTGAGTTGTTTGTAACTAATTTTGTTTTATCTTTTTGCCACATTTTCCATGCTTTTTCTCTATGATCAGTTTTGTTAGCCATGGGGTGTGATTCACTTTTGTTCACATGGTACGTATGGGGGCTAAGCTATTAAGAGTATCCAAGAAGAGATTATTAAAGTAATTAACTGGAATCCATGGTAAACCAAAAGGAGCAAAACTAAGAAAATAGAAAGCGAACTGGACGACCAAGAAAAGTTAAATTTTATTGAGCGCTTTCGTCAATTTTTAACTATGACTTCTTCAGAATAAAATCAAGTTACACACTGAGTCTTATATAACCAGTGCAATAACTCAATTAAAAAGACTATAAAAAATACATCCACTTTTAAAGATACAGGCTCCCTTAATGCATTTTACTAGCAAGTCATGTAAATTTTGACCATAGGTATTATATCTCTTTATAACTATATTTTCATAACCAAGAACAAATAAAATCAATTACATTCTTGTCATGGTTGTAAAAAACATGGAATATTTAAATGCAAAAGTCTGCTTTTAATTTTAAAAAGCTGCAAAGTGAAACCATATAATTGAGCCCTGGGCTAGTGGTGGCATTGACCCTCAATTGCCATAATAGTTCTTTATACTCCAGTAAATGGTCAATAGGGCCACCCTTTTCATCTATGATGATCTGATCAAGAACTATAAACTTGAAGTAGTGACCTGGGTGAAGGTTGATATGTTTTGCTAATGCATTTGTAATATTACATTTATCTATATCATAAATATGTTGGTAAATGCGGGTTCTAGAAGCATTTTTGGTTTTTCCAATATAGAATCACATACAGGTCTGACAAATGCTGGCATAAATGACTTTTTTGTTGCCACAATTATATTTCTGAAATAATCTAACCCATCCATAACCTTTGAGTAAAACCCTGTCTCCCTCTAATATGTGCTTACACTGCGTGCACTGCCCACATTTAGTCATTTTTCCCAGTCTTCTGGTGGTACTACTACATGGATTTCTTTGAAGGATATTGTTGATGCTGGTGTCCTTTCTGTAAACCACTATGGGGGCTTCGCCAACCTTCTGACCGATGCTTTCATCACTGTTGAGGATGAACCAGTTTTTGAAAACAATGTCCCGAATCAGTGGAAACTGTGGGGTGTATGTGAGGATGAGCCCATTGTGAAATATCATATATAGATAAATGTAATATTACAAATGCATTAGCCAAACATATCAACCTTCACCCAGGTCACTATTTCAAGTTTATAGTTCTTGAACAGATCATCATAGATGAAAGGGGTGGTCCTATTGACCATTTACTGGAGTATAAAGAACTATTATGGCAATTGAGGGTCAATGCCAACACTAGCCCAGGGCTCAATGATATGGTTTCACTTAGCAGCTTTTTAAAATTAAAAGCAGACTTTTGCATTTAAATATTCCATGTTTTTTACAACCATGACAAGAATGTTATTGATTTTATTTGTTCTTGGTTATGAAAATATAGTTACAAAGAGATATAACACCTATGGTCAAAATGTACATGACTTGCTAGTAAAATGCATTAAGGGAGCCTGTACCTTTAAAAGTGGATGTACTTTTTATAGTCTTTTTAATTGAGTTATTGCACTGGTTATATAAGACTCAGTGTGTAACTTGATTTTATTCTGAAGAAGTCATAGTTAAAAATTAACGAAAGCGCTCAATAAAATTTTATTTTTACTTTCCTGGTCATCCAGTTCACAAAGTAATTAACTGCCTCATCTAGGGGGAGAGTTTTTAGTGGGAGCCAGTTATGGGTTTTTTGAATGCTTGAGAATTTATTTTGGTCAGAGTGGGTGAGATATACGGATGTTTTATAGGAGTGTGTTTTGACTATTTGAGGGTGAGTCCTGGTTATGTATGCTGGGAGATGGTCACTTAGTATATTGGGTAGGGCGCAAGAGTTTGAGTAATTGTGATTGTGGATAACTAGTATCCAGTCTAAGATAGCTTCTGATCCTATGGATAGGCCACGGGTTGGAGTTCTGATAAGATAAGTAAAGCTGTGTAAATTTATGCTGTTGGCTGGGGAGTTGGAGGTAAGGTTTTGCCAATTAATATTTGTATCTCCTAGGATTATAGTTTCATTTGATACATTTAGGTTTACCAATGATGGAAATTCCTCTAAATTGGAATGTTCTGGCCTGGGGGGATATAAATGACTGCAATAGTTAGGTTGTTGTTGTTGTTAATATGAACATATGTTAAGACAAATTTTAAATTTCCAAAAGTAGGGACTAGTTTGAGGTAGGAAGTGAGGTTTAGGGAGTTTTGATAGATTAATGCAACACCACCGCCATTTCTGCTGAGTCTATCGGAACAAATTATGTTGTAGCCTGGAGGGAGAATTTCAGTATCTGAAATATGTGACTTTAGCCATATTTCAGTTACTGCAACAATACTTGGGGTGTGAGCAGTTAGCCAGGTATGAAATACGGTAATTTTATTGCAAATACTGCAATTGTTTATTGTTATAAAGTGTAGATGGTATTGTTCTGGATTTGAGTTAGATTTTTGGGGATGGTTTGGGCCAGGGTTGGGGTGGATGTCCCCACATTTAGTAAGCGAGAGAAGGTGAATAATAGTTTGGGTATGATTGTTCCTTGGGAGGAGTCTGGGGTATTGTGAGAGTTTAAGTTTGGAGGTGGTAGGGCATAATTTTGTTTGGATGAGAGTAAGGGTATAGGTTGAGATTAAAGAAGGTGAGATGGAGTAACTGTTATTGTTGTCTGATAATGGTAGGGTGCAAGTGCTGGATGTTTGTGGAGATGGCCTTAGGGTGGTGTAAATTGAGGTGGCATGGAATAGTAGGCTTAGAAGAGCAGTGCAGGTGAGAATGAATAAAAGTAACTGTATGTGTTGAAGTGTACTAGTTAAGGACACCATCTCAAGGAAGTTAGAAGTGTGAGTATGTGGAAGTAGTCTGTAGGGGATGTCTTATAAGCTGATGGGAAGGTGTTGATGAGGTAATGAATGGGAGGGGGTAGGAAAGTATAAATGTAATGAAAGAGCGGGTGAGTGGAAATGGGGTTAGGGTATGGGGAGCGGAGTGAGCCCGGAGCAAAGCACAGGGCAAATGGAGTGGGTTGCACCAGACCTTGGAACCCTTAACAGCTCAAGAATCCAGCAAAATAAATCACCACACAGGTAAGAAGAGAGTGAAAAAGCACCTAGACAGACAGTATGTGTTACAATGGGTCTACTTCATTTCAATGAAAACTCATTTCACTGAAAGTCAGTTCCTGTGACCAAATCACTGAAAGCTGACTTCACTGAAAACTCATTTCACTAAAACTCATTTAGTTGAAAGTGATATATGGCCTTTTTCTCACTGTAGTGTGATCCTGGAATTAGTATATAAAGTAAGGGGGGCACAGCCCCCCACATTGGGGAGTGTGGAGGCCGTAGCCCCCCACATATTGTAAATGTTTTAAAGCATATAGATGCTTACAAGTGCAATGAATAACTCTTTCCAGAAGACAACATATAACCAAACTATGTGGAGGGCTTCTCCCCCCACACCCCCCTTACTATATATACTAACTCCAGGATCACATTACAGTGGGGAAAAGGCCATATATAACTCTCAATGAAATGAGTTTCAGTGAAATGAGCTTTCAGTGAATTGGTCCCAGTCATTTGAGTTTCGATTAAATGAGTTTTCAACAAAATGAAGTAGACCTGTTACAATATGGTCATGAAGGCAAGTGTATAATCTTAAAATATGGCAGAAGGTGGGAAATAAAGCAACTGGAAATAATCTACCTAGGGCTAGATAAACCAGGGGAGCCAAGAACACCGGGTAAGACAGAGAGCAGAAAGGGAGTGCTAATAAATGCTAGGTATCAGAAGTTTTCTTTTTACAATACCCTTCTACAGAGTGCTGAGTGGTAGATAAAACTAATAGATGGGTGACAGTACAGCAGTGTTATAGGGCTAGGAACAGGTTAAAAACAGGGTCACACAAGACTAAGCAGTAAAGACAGAGAGTTAGAGTAGTTGGAGCGAGACGAAGGGGAAGAGAAGTACAGAGTTTTCTTTTAAAGTTCAAGAAATTTGTTCTTTTACACATATTAAGACAAAGACTTTTTGTGACTTAACATATGAAACTGAAGAATGATGACATTTCTGGAACTGTGTAACAAAAAGAAGGATCCTTGAAACAATTATTTATTTTATGGTAATAAATTATTTAAAAAATGTAAATTTGCAGTTTATAACTGATGAATTGGAAAAAGACAATGTTAAAAATGTATGGTGGGTGTGTGCGAAACTGTTGATAATATTGTGAAAGTTAGAGATATGAGAAACTCATGAAATGAAGGGTGTAGACTGAATGCCATTTTGAAATGTGAAAAACCATGGTAAAACACTTGCCAGGTGCTATTTTTCTGGCTGATCATAGATGGACATTAAGGTATACTGGCCAGCCTAAATCATGATTCTTCTATGGGGAGTTTCCTCATTTACAATAATTAATGATTGTGGCAAAGTGTAACTAATTTGAGGAGAAAGGACAAACAGCAAGAAGGTATGTGCTTGAATGCAGGCTGTGTAAAAACGGACACTTTTGGATGGAGTGCCAAAAGCAAAGTAAATAATGAAAAAGAAGTAGAAAGGGAAGACAAAATACTCAAGGGAGGGCAACAATAGGCTGGGGAGAGGGTGGACTAGGTGAAGAAGAAAACATATGGAGGGGAACATGAGGAGACAAAGACAGCATGCAGGAAGAGAGGTCAGAAGAGACTGATACTAATATAGAGATATTTTTTGAAGTTCTAGCCAGTGAAAAATATAATTCTGAACATCAGTGATTATTTGTGCATAAACCCAGGAATAATATTCAGTTGGGAAAATAGTAAAAAAATAAAAATTCTTTCCCCTAAACTTAAAAAGAAGGAAAATCAATAATTTTAGAGTGTTTTCAATAAATGTGAATAGTATGCTCAACATAACGGTTAAGGTATTATCAACACTAAAAGACAGGGATACTGGGAAGATGTGCTAAATGTGTTGCGAATGTTATTCTGTCAGAGGATGTAAGATTCCTGACAAGTGCCGAAAGACTGCAAACAGAAAAATGTGGGGTGAAAATATAATATGAGACTTAAGAAGTGAATGTTGTTCCGGAGTGGTTGTGTCATGTAAAATACAATGAAAATACTGGCTGGAAAAGTGGTAAAGATGGAGTGGTTAACTGCTGTGGGCGTGAAGGGGAGAGAACACATTTCTATAATTACAGCATTGTATGCACATATAACTGGGATGCAACGAGAGACTCTGTTTCATAAAATATAATACTATGTGGTGGTTAACATGAAAATTATAATTGTCAGGGTCTATAATTGTGATTTAAGTGAAAATGTAAAAAGAAAGGGAAGGAAATAAAAAATACAGGAAATGATAAAATGTGGTAAATTAGCTGTGTTGAACAAACGTCAATGTAGTTGTAGACGGGGGTGAATTGGATCTGAAACTGGTTATTTTATGTTACTGGAAGGCTTGGGCACAGATGGTAATACATTTGTGACAGGTTTTTCAGATCATCAGTAACACGGATGGAGGTGATGGAAGAAAGGGAGCATATTAAAACAGGAAAAGCAATAAAAAGAATAAATGGGAAACAATGGGATTCAATTGGATAGTGGGAAGTATTGCTGTTTTGGAAGGATTATATAACTATGAAGGGCTTCTATAAAAATTGTTATAATGTATTGAATTTAAAAAGAAGTATAAAAAGTGTGTTTTTTTCAATGACAGGATGATGTAAGAAAGGAAGAGAAAGTGAAATATTGGAAGATGTATAAATTGAACTAGAGAGTTTAGAGAACAATACAACAGAGTATTACGATATGGAAAAAGAAGGATATAAGAGGAATGGAGGAAAAATGAAGACATTACTGTTTAGGCAGATATATTATTTACAACGGGAAGGAAGGAAATATGTACATATTTGGATAAACTACTACTACAGGAGGATATTAGTATAATGAGGGAATGTGCAGCATGTGGTAAATATGTAAAAGAGTAAAGAGATGGAAACTAAGCGAGAATGGAAAGTGAAAACATTCCAGAATGAGTTAAGGAAGAGTTTGAAGAAGACATTACTGTTAGCGAACTGGATGAAGTACTTAAGAAAGTAAAAGTTGATTCAGTATCAGGCCCAGATGGTATAGGGGATGGAATGTACAAAAAAGCAATGGACTGTCAAAAAGAGTATTTTGTAAATGCACTGAATGAATGGTTGATGCCGTGGTGGTACGGCGGTAATGTTGTTACCTCACAGCAAGAGGTTCTCCCGTTCGATTCTCGGCTGGGCTTGGGAGTGCCTTCTGTGTGGAGTCTGCATGTCCTTCCCGCGGTTGGGTAGTGTTCGAAAGACATGCGTGCGTAAATGGGTGTGCCTTTGTTGAAGGTTGGGCGTCGAGCTGGCACCTTGGCATTTCGTAAAAATCTACTGCCAATCATTAGCGGACCGGAGTTCCGCTGTGGCGACCCCTTACCGGGAAAAGCCGAAAGACCAACAACAACAACAACAGCTGAATGAATGATTGAAGAAAGGGTTTGTCTATGAAGAATTATGTAGTGGGATATTAAAATCTATGTGGAAGAAAGATGAGAAAAATGAAATAGAAAATGGAAACCCCTCACTGTAAATAACACAAGCTATAGGATTTTTAAGTGAATAATATAAAGGAGAATGTAAGGAAGGATGAGAGATATTATGGAAGAAAGTATATATGGTATAAAAGGGAAGGGATGCCAGGAATTAGTATTAGCTGTGAGAGAAATTGTGGATGATATTATAAGTAAAAGGGAGGATTTGAAACCTGTGGTAGGTGATATTAGCAAGGCATTTCATACAGTAAGACATGATGCCTTGTGGGATGTTATGGAGAAGTATGGAATAGGTAATAGAATTAGGAGGGTGTGCATGTCAGCATGTCGGAATAATAAATTAAAAGTGATAGTGGATGGGTGGCTGAGTAAAGACATATGCATGAAGTGTGGTATAGGACAAGGATGTCCCATGAGTGGAATATTGTTTGCACTGCTGATGTTTGTGATAGTGAGTGAAGTCGTTTTGACATGTGCAGACAATATATTTGCAGTTCCTAAAAGTACAATATGAATGAGGGGAGTGTTGGTTTGTCTGAAAGGATGTTTATAGGAAATGGGAATGACCTTGAAGTAAGATAAAAGTAGTGGTTTGGGTGGGGTGGTGAAAATTGGGGAGGTGGATTTTTCAATGAATGAGGTGTCTTTGCTAGAGATAAAATTTGATGACAATGATGTAGTTATCATGCAATAGGAGAGTCTGATAAAAAATGAAAGAAATTTGTCTTCTGGGAAGGACATATAGATTAGCATTCAAGAAAAGGGTTCATCTGGTGAATTTTGTATTAATGGGAAAATACCATATATATCAAATATTTATATCATCCTAGAAAAAATGAAAAATAGGAAATTATGTAACTAGTGTTTTCTCATATGGGGTTAAAGACTAATTCCAATAAAAAGAGGCGTGTTGTATAGGAGTGAAGATGAAGGGGGATTGGGGTTACTAAATCCAATTGTTTATTCTGCCTCTTTAAATTTGTATAGACTATTAAAGTGGGCAAAAGGGAAGAAAATGAGAAATTAATAGTGACATGAGTACAGAGAGTTCTGTGAGATGATAAGTAAGAAAAAGAATATGTAAATGTAGAAATTAAAAATTATAAAAAAATACTAACACTGAATATACAAATTGATATAGAGAAAGATAGATGGTGTGGCATAATAATGTGATGAAACAATATTATAATGCAAATCCATAGGAAAATTTACCAGAAAAGTGATTACATTTATTAAATCAAGGAAAAAGTGGAGTACCAGGATAGTAGAGTGTCAGGATTTCCTATGGAGACTGATAATAAATATGTTACCGGTAAATGTAAATATGCTATATAAAAAAAAGTTGAAAGAGTGTGGTTATTTTTCCAGTCAGACTTTCCCAGTAAATAAATGTAAAATAAAATAAATTTTTTGGGAAGAAAGAGACAACAGAGCATATTTTATGAAATGTTGAAGAATGGTGAAAATCTGAAAAAAGTTGTGTGAATTCTTTTTTGAAAATATTAATGACATAAACAATATAGGTATGAATGTGATTGTGTGGTGCAGTGGTAGCGTTGTTGCCTGTGGTGCAGCGGTAGCGTTGTTGCCTCACAGCAGGAGGTTCTCCCATTTGATTCTCGGCTGGAGTGTGGGCAGTGCCTTCTTTGTGGAGTCTGCATATCCTCCCCATGGTTGGGTGGGCATTCGAAAGACATGCATAAATGGGCATGCCTTCGTTGAAGGTTGAATGTCGAGCTGGCACCTTGGTGTTCGTCAAAATCTACTGCCAATCACTAGCGGACCGGAGTTCCGCTGTGGCGATCCCTGACCAGGAAAAGCCGAAAGACAACAACATCATAAGAACAGGAAGAAAGAATATGTGAAAAGGGTAGATCAGAATTTATTTTATGTAATATGGGTCATTTGGTATGAAATATCGAATTAAATTTTGTTTAATGGGAAATGGATTTTGGCAGATCTATAGCAAAAACGTAGATTATGGTTGTGGAAGTGGTGAGGGTCAGTCATGGAAGAATAACAATGAGGATGTTATGAGACAAATGATAAGTAGTAACAAAAGAATAGAAATGTGAATATATGTGCCTATAAATATGTATATTTTGTAACTACGCAACTATGTAAATAAAGTTTTTATCTTGTGGTAAATAAAGGACTACCCTTTTTGATAGGTGCCTGTAAATATGTACATTTTGTAACTATATAAATATGTAGATACATTGTTTTATGTTGTGTTAAATAAAGGGCAACTCTTTTTTGATAGGTGCCATGGGGATTTAAGTATGACCAGCACAAGTAGACTGGACCACAGTTTAACATCTCATGTGAAGGATGACACACTGAGGAGTGCAGTACCCACTAATGCCACACTGCAGTGGCAGTAATCCAATCACTTGGAATAGGAATAGAACCTACAGCCTTCTGGTCTACCAGCAGCACCAAAGTCAAGTGTGTTTCATGTTGTGTCACTTTTCTTCTTGTTTGATATGATAAAATGACTTTGCAAGTTACTGCAGTGGTCTTACATGATTTACTGTTAGTAGCTACATGTGTGAATGTGCATTTCATTTGGCATGCTACTTTCGGGATTCACTTTTGGTCATGTGACTGCCTATAGTGCATCCACTCTGGCAGTGCAGATATTGTCATTATAGTCACAATGTTCTACTTTGTAACCCTTTCACACCATGATGATTCCATATCAGAACTTGTATATACAGAACAAGCATTTGACTGCATCATGCTAAATCCTGGATAATTTCCAAACCCTTACTGTCACTACACGTTTATGTAACTGTCCATAATACAACTATTTCTTCACAATCTCTAACTTTCTGTCATCCACCCCCTCCATTACTATATCTATTCTCCTTTTTCCAGGACCTCTGCAGTACTCCTTCATAATTTGTAACCATCTATATCTTACAATTACTTCATTGTCTCCTACTCACTATCTATTTACAGCTGATTTCACTTGAAAGTAACAAAAGTCTTATAAGCTAGATAGTAGCTAATATTTTACTGTATTCTTGTTTAACTGTCATGTTTTCATTAACAGTCATTATTTTTGTGTATGTTCATTTATTATTCTATATGTATGCATATATTTACTATTCTATATATGTACAGTACCTTTATTATTTTTTGATTAACCATCATATCATTACTAGTCTATGTCTGTATGTATCTACATTTATTATGTAAATTATGTATCAGGTTCTTTGTCTGACTATTGCTGTTCTCTGTCTGCATTTGATTTTAGATTGAAGTTATTCATTTAAGGTTTGGTTACTTCTATTTTTTTATGTTTTCTTATATTGCATTTTGTTTTGCCTTGTTGTCTACAGTCAGAAAATAATTATTTTGCAGACAGTGAATAACATCCAGTTAATGAGTGGGAAGAGCTGAGAAATAGCATTCCTGATTTAACTACAAATATTTAGTGACATCTTTATTTAGTTGTAGTGCGTGTTTGACACGCTGTTCTCTGACTATTGTTAGGCTCTGTCTGCATTTCCACCTGCCCCTCTACTTTTGTACTTTTAAGTGTGGTGGCTTTTAAGTTGCGCTGTCCTACTATAAATCTGATTTTGGAAACTCCTCCCAGTCCAATCTCATCAGCTCATTCTACTGAGCACTGAAAGATCAGCTGGGAAGGCCCTCCCCCTTAGTCTCTTAAACTTGAATGATCATCTGTTTTTTTCCCTTCTCACTTACTAAAAAAACATACTTTATTCCATTGCTTTTACTGTATTTGTGCTTCTTCCTACTTTAGCTTTTTGCTGCATAATCTTAAAGTGCTCAGTTGCATTTAATCTGCTGCATTTATTACTGGTTGTTAGTAGCCTGATTACATTAACATTGTTATTCTAAGCATCTTAGTTTTGATTTAAGCACTTGGGCTTCAAACTAGTTATCTAACATAGGGAAGGTTTGTGGTCTAAACTCTTGTGGTGGGAGAAATAGCTTACACCCTTCTGAGTTGGGAATTGCTGGTTGAAGGCTTATTGTGTCTGTTATTCTAAAAGTGTCTTTACTTCTGGTTTAAGCATTTGGTCTCCAAACCAGTTATTTTACATTAGGAAGGTTTGTGGTCTACACTCTTGTGGGAAGAGACTGAATAGCCTCTACTCTTCTGAGTTGGGAGTTGCTGGTTGAAGGCTTAGTTTGCCTATTATTCTAAGTGAAATTGTTCTGGTTTAAGCGCTTGGGCTCCAAATCAGTAATTTTGCATTAGGAATGTTTGTGGTCCATGCTCTTGTGACATTACTGTCTAGACAGATTTTTTTAAACTAGAGCATCTTGTTTGTGCATATATGAGCACTGTTTATCAACATCCTTGTCACATTGAACTATTCTACATTTAAATTTTCCTCACTCCTCCCTAGTAGATCTGTAGACATGGATCTGCACTTCCTGACTCTCTCTGTAGCCAGTCTGGTTGAGATGGGTATTCTGAGGCATTGTAGCAATTGCCTCGTGTACACTGACAACCTACTTATTCTTAATAATAAGCCTCTTATAATCTCAGCACAACATCCATAACCTGGTTTCATAGCTATCTCTCTAAGCATCAACAAGCCACCAAATAGGATAACAATGTCTCCCCCCTTCTACCAGTCACTGTTGGAGTTCCCCAAAACTCCATCCTCAGCCCGCTACTTTTTATCATTTTTACCAAAAACCTCAGTACTTGCACTAGACTCACTTCTATCTTTCAATACGTTGATGATGCCTCTCCCATCTGTTCTGCCCCCTCCATTAAGGAACTACAAGAGAAAACACAAAATGTCCTCCAAGATATAGAAAACTACCTATCTGACCATCAACTTATATTAAACCCAACAAAACTAAGCTTATGGACTTCATTTGTGCTAGTGCAAAAAACACCCCTCCCCTCTCGCCATCTATTCCTCCAATAAAACAAAAATCGAACCAGTCAAGCAAACTAAATTACTAGGTAGCACAATAGACAACTGTCTAAAATTCTATAAGCATATAGCACTAACAATCAAGAAAGTCCATATAAAACTTGATGCACTCTACAGGGCAAAGCCCTACCTAACTATGCCAGAATATCCACAGCCAGATCCCACCTCCTACCCCCCTACTTTACTGTTCCCAAATCTTTACCAACCTACATAAATCAGATTTTCTCATCCTTGAAACTTGTTACAATAAAATAGCCAAATTCACCTGAAACTTACCCCATAAATGACATCACATCTCTGCTCTTCACCATCTTAACTGGATAAAACTACCCAGCTTGCTATTTCTCAACCAGCTAATAATCGCTCATAGAGTCATCTACAAACCTAGTGCCCTGCTCTCTCTGACCTTGTACAACCCTATAAACTGGGTCTATATTAGAAGACCAAATGTTTAGGTGATCAAACACCTAAACATCGATCTACTAATATCGAAAGTAAAAAATGGCGAACGGCCGATTTAACGCAGGGAAAGATTTCCCTTGGCCGTTTGCCGGAGTTTGCTATTTCCCTACTGTTGAGCAATCCCTGAGTTGGTATATTTAGTTTGGGGGAGTGTGGGGGGGCACAGCAACCCATGTCGGGGGTGGGGGTGGCGGTGGCGAAGCCCCCCACTTAATTTAGATGTAAAGTATTTTTTTTGTGTGTTGTGGCTGAGGGACGTGTTTCCCTAGGATGTTCAACATTTTTCTTAGATCATCTGATAAATCAATGCTTAATACAACTAAATCTCTCAACTATCATGGAGACTCCTTATATTCCTTTAAAATGGAACACTCTTCCACAGCATATTCTAACTAATCCTGATATTCACAATTTTAAACAACTACTAAAAGGATATTTCTCTAAAGAATTGTCATGTTCCTGCACATCTCCAGGCTAATCTCACTTCTCTCTACACTTGCCTCTTCTCTTATCTCAGTAGCCTACCTTGCATCACTACATCACTAGAATAAATTCTATCCTATGAGATTAGTGACTCCTATTCTGTTCAAAACTGTTTAAATAAAAAAAAATCCTCTGTAAGTGTTATACCTGAATTTTGATTACTGTATACTGCTTATATTTTGCAATAAAAGTATTGCTAAGGGTGTATCTTCAACTATGTAAGTAATCCTTAATTTTTTCATCATGTCTCTGTAAATCATTATGTAATGTATTTTATGATGTTTAGGGTGTATCTTTAACTATATAAGTAATGCTTTGTTTTTCCATCATGTCTCTGTAAAACATTTGTAAAGTATTTTTGGAGCTTTTCTCCCCTGGTCCCCACTGAAAATGGGCTCATAGCCCAGTTGTACACTACCCAGTACAAAAATGTAAAATAAAATAAATAAATAATAAACGTGATAAAGTATATGAGAGGTGTAAATATACTTTAATGATGGAGTCAAAATTCTCTCAGACACCCAGAATTTGTCCTGTGTCAGTGACACTTGCCCCATGCCTGCTGCAGAAAGTAATGACCCTACACATAGAACTACTTATGTTGAGGCACTTACAGGTAACCTTCCTAAAACACTAAGACCTCCTGCACAGTGCAATCAAAGAAAGGGTCCTCAGTCATCATGTAAACATTCTGTTAAAACAACACCTACAGCTACACATAGTAACACTGTATCCAGTACCTCTACTGCTAAGCCCTAAAGGCAAACCAGTGCACAGCCAAATTTCCTGGTCATTAATGATTTTATAGTGAGGCACGCCAATGTCCCCCTCACCAGACTAAGTAAGGAGAGAGTCACAGTTAACTGCATTTCCAAGGCTAGGATCCATCAAGTCACACAGGCACTCAGGTCATTGAACCACCAGTACCAGTATGAATCTGTCATAGTCCATGTGGTAGTTAATGACCTGAGATGTACCTCCCTTGACTGTATGAAGAGAGACATGATAGACTTTGCTGATTACATGTCTCAGGCAGGTATTAGCATAGCACTGAGCAGCATACTACCTTCTCCAAGGATGATACCACGTTACCAACTGAAAATAATTGATTTTTATAATTGGCCTACTTTCTGGTGTCACTCCAGGGGGAGTACAACACTTGACAGCCTGAGAGGACATGGCTGACAGGCCACACTGTTTTTCCAGGGATGGTTTGCACCTATGCTCTCTAGGATTTTGGATATTGGCAAATTCCTTTTCCACCCCCATAGTGCCTTTTTAGGCAGTGCCAAACTGATAAACCTACCGACTTAACTGAACCTATGAAGAAATATCTGAAGGTGGTACTGCTCAATGCTAGAAGTCATAATGAGAAACTCCACTTCCTGCAAGCCTTCCTCTCCCTGGAGAGTGTAGACAGCTGTGTAGTAACAGGGACATGGTTTAACATTGTGGGGAATACCCCAACAATAAGATTATAATGCCTTTCACACCTTTAGACCAACTAAACCACAGGAGGGAACTAAAGGTGAAGGAGTCTCATTCTGTATTACAAACAACTTCAAATCCAGACAAGCTAAAATGTATGACCCACTGGAACTCATACATATGCAACTCACCATAAACAGGGTATCATACCATATCCTTGCAACGTATAGGTCCCCATCCATGTCCAAGTAAACCCATGCTATCTATCCCAATGTACTAGAGTCCCACACTGTTCAGCCCAATATGATATTCATGGGGGATCTCAACTACCTCACTATGGAGTGGGAATCCTAAACCAGTTCTAATGCACAAGCCCAGCAATTCCTAAATTTTGCTAATACCAACACTCTGGAACAGTTGGTGCATTTTCCTACCAGGGGTACAAACATTCTTGACCTTATACTCACAAATATGGGGAGCCGATGTTCCTTACCCAATGTAATGTCTTCTCTTGTCAGATATGACCATAAAGCAGTATTACTTGAAATAAAAATTAAAGCCAGGAATCCAACAAAAACAACCTTTAGGAACGGTTCAAAGGCTAACCATTCTCTACTAAGTCATACCTTGGTTAAATTCCAAGCACCCTCAAACCCAGCAAACATCATAGCATATTCTGAGCTATTTACAAAATCTCTGTACAGCCATATTGATAGCTGTATGGAGCAAGCTGTGCCCATTCATATTAAGAATAAGACAAACTCAAAAGACAACCACCCTGGTGGAATCACAATAGCAATTTATTATACAATAAAAGAAAAAAAAAATCTTGGCCAAGTGTAGCAGGAACAAAACCATACACACTAAAAGCCCCATGACCAATCTAAACAGACAGCTAAGAGGGTTAATTAATACTTCAAATGCTAAATTTGAAGGAAAAATAATTTCTCAGGCAAAGAACAACCACAAAGCTTTCTACAGCTGTGTCCTAAGCCTCAGGGAAAATACACATTAATGGGCAGAACTTATTGTAAATGGCATCACAACCTTTTGGATGACAATTCAAATTTCTTCCCCGCTCTCCCCCATAGCCTAAAGGAAATACCACATACCACAATCCCCCCAACCATTACTAGGGAACAGGTCATCAATGCACTTATAAGGCCAAAAATCACTGCATCGTTGGACCTTGATAAAATCCTGGGATGTTTAATAAATAGCATGAATCATGACCCCTCTGGTCCACACAGATCACTTCACTATTCATGGAATATTTTGATAATAATGGGACTCAGAATAAATGAGAGCAAGAGGTCTTAGTGATCAAGCTTGTAAAAAGCAAATAGAAGAACAAAAAAAGTCAAGGCACCAAAGTCATGTGACTGTTTAAACATTGTGACCTTTTAAATGCTGTCTGTGCCCGTCCTTAAAATGTACATCTTCTCTTGAAGGGTGTTAGGCCAGCTACCCCTTGGACGAATGTGTGAACACCCAAACAATCATCCAGGACCTGTTCTGATATTTTTAGGACTATTTGATTTGTGGACAAACAGCACATCCAGGGTCACTGGGTCCCTAATGGCAAGCAGCTAAGGCATTGATCTCCCCTCTTTAGTCTGTAAGATGTATTTATTTATTTTATTTATTTATTCCAGTTTGATGACCGGGGAGGTCCACTGGGCTTGGGGAGCCCATTTTCAGTGGAGGCCCGGGGAGAAAAACTCCACAATACAAAGTTTAATTACATGATTAATTACAAAGAAAGTTAGGATTACAAACAACAGGTAGCATTCTAAAGAGAAGAAGAGAAAAAAAAATATTTACAGTTTAGTTCCACTGGGCTTAGGGAGCCTACTTTCAGTGGAGGCTCGAGGAGGAAAGCTCCACAATACAAAAAAGATACTGCGAACTAACGTCAGGCGGCATGATGCCAGGGCACTTCTATGGGCTAGGCTTGTAAAGGCATCAGGGCCATTAGCCTAGTACGCACCTATGAACCTTTGGACCTATGAATAAAGTGGCAGTGTTTCCAGTCTTTTCTGGTTTCTTAGGGATTTGAAGGCAATGGACTCCTTAGTTAGGAACTTCTGAGGTCTTTCTAGTTGTTCATTATGCCTAGTGTTGTATATCCCAAATGGGGTATCGTATTCAATAACTAGCTTAATTAGTGCTGAATATATGTGGACAATGACCTCTTCAGATCTGGATATTTCTTTGGCAACTAACTGCACCGGGTTTGAAGGACTGTCTGACCACTGCTATTATATGATAAACAAAGGGGAGGGAATTATCAACCCAAGTTCCAAGGTCCCAAACAATGTTCTCATTTTGAAGTGGGATATAGTCTATGCCGGGTAGAGTGCCTGTTTACCAAATACAATAATATTGCACTTTTTAGAATTTAATCTAAGCCCATTTTTAATACACCAGGTATTCACAATTTTAAATTCTAGCTGAAGGATTTGGCCATTAGAAGGGGGCTTAACAATGATTCCCACTTTACAGTCCTCTGTAAACTTGGTTAGCTAGAGATCTTGGTTCCTGGTCTGAAGATCATAAATGTAAATGCTGACTAACAGAGGTCCCATCAATGACACCTATGGACAACAATGGTCAATTTCATGGTGTCTGATAGGACACCTGCTACCCTCACCATGTGGGTTCTCTTTTATCCAGTTGACAGTCCATCTTATCACACAGGGATCTTATCACATAGGGATATATTTGTAATGCATTAAGTTTACTAACTATGCTGGCATGGGGCTGATGTCAAATGCCTTGGCCATGGGTCAAGGTATGTCATGTTGACAGAATAACCATTGTCAGTATCCTGTACTGTCCTTTTGAAGAAATTAACCAGATTCATTAGACTGGATTTTCCCTTAACAAGGCCAAACTGCAGCCAGTCTATCCTGATTAGACTTTTAATATCATAGTTTATCAGGTCATTTACAATATGTTCCATTACTTGCAAACAGCATTCATCAGGCTAATGGACTATACTTCCTGGGGTCAAAAGTGAGGTTACCCTTGTGGAGTGGCATCACTACTGCTGTGCACCAAACCTCAGGGGCAAAGCCAGTGGCTAAACTCAGGTTAAATAGTTCACAGATTGGCTCCGGCTGGACTTGTTTAGTGTTTATTAAACAGCCATCCATGATGTTGGGTCCCATGGATGAAGTATGTTTCGTCTTGGAAAGCATGTTCATCATATGTTGTTTAGTGATGATGGGAGGTGGAGGGATTCAGAGATGTGTGAGCTTTGGATTATTGTCTGGGTAGTAAATGTGGCACCAAATGTGTTAGCTAGTTTGTTAGTGGATCAGAACTGGGGGGGGGGTATCAATATAAATAAGTTCAGAGCAATTGCAGGTACTTTTGGTTCAGTACAGGCTGTTATGATTTATTTATTATTTATTCATTTATTTATTTATTTAACATTTGTTTACCGGGAAAGTCCGACTGGACACAGGTCCATTTTCAGTGGAGGCCTGGGGAGAAAAGCTCCAACAATATGAAAAAACAAAAATCATACCACAAGAAAATTACAGAGTACAGGTCAACAATAAAACTACACATTGGAAAATATAAATAACTGAAAGAGATGACACCTTAGCAATTTTAACAAAATGTGTGCATCAAAGAGTATATGGTATTATACAGACTAGACTAGCATATATATATTAGAAAGCACAGTATGATATTTTTGAGGAAGACTTGAAATGATTTGAGGTAATAGAGTAAGTATATATAGGGAAGGAAGAAGGCATAATAGGATGGTACTGTAAAGTGTAGATCTAAAGAAAGTCAGAGAGTGTGTATAAAAAGTGGAGAATATAGAGTTAGTCAGGTGGGTAGCAAGAGCAAAGCCAGGATTTTTATAAGTGAGTAAATAGAAGTTTTTTTACATTGCGCTATGGTGCAAATGAAAGTGATGGAAGTGAGTAGTTTATTCCATATTTTAGGAATGATGTTAGAATAAGGATTCTCCAGCTGAGTTGTTAGCTTTGGTGGATTTAACTAGGAGTTTGTCACTGGAACAGAGTGCACTAGTGGTGGTGTATGGTTGTGTGAGATCTTGAAGGCCTGGGGTTTTATCTGCTTCATGGAGTATTTTATGGACGAAGGTTAGTTGCTTGTATTGGGGAGCTGAGGAAGTTCTAGCCAGTTTAGTTGTCTAAGGGCTGTGCAATGGTGTGTTTTGTAGGGGGAGTTTGTAGTGAATATGGCTATTTTATTGTAACATGAGTCTAGTTTAGTAAGGTCTGACTTGTGTTGGATGGTTAGTATACGGGAGGTGTAGAGTAGGGGTAACAGGAGGTTTGTCCGGGCAATGGTTATTCAAAAGGTTATATTTTGAATATGACTAACTGTGGACATCATGCTTGATCTTTGTAAAAATAAAGACATGTTCTTAACCTAAATTAAAAAATTAAATTCTCATGACAGTTTAGCCAAAATATAAATAAATAAAATAAAACCAGCATGCTGGCTTTATATCCTGCTTGCATGCATTAATACTTTTTTGGTAACATCCTGAAAGCTTTCCTTTGGTATAGATTGCCATGTAGTTAACAGTTCATTAGCAGACTTTTTAAAGAATATAGTGTTCAGTATATATTTGCATATATTGACTGAAATTATAGAATCCTTTATAGGTTTGACGCATAACTCAGACTTATCACTAATAATCTCTCTGCAGGATAACAACAACATTATTTCCAATGAGATGTGCAAAATGTGGCAATCGTTTAAGAGATATATAAAACCAAGTGGCTTTATAAAATCATTTAAATATATCATTCCTAACTCACCCTTTTTCTGTGTCCATTCATTTTTGAGATGATACAGATTTGTCTGGGAATAATTCATACTGGTGAATGAGTTCATCCCTTTTATTTTACTTGGTTTATGGGCTGACCAGAATTATTCTGAAATCAGTAACACACATTTCAATTTCCGAGCCAGAGAGGGACTTTTTTACCTGTCCACATTTTATAGCTAAGATGCCTCTATCTTTGTGTTTCATTAATGTGCTTCTGTCATTCTTTTGTTATCCGATACTTGTTTTATCCTGTTTAAGAATCACAGGGGTGCCAGAGCTTATCTTAGGGAACAGTGGGCATCAAACAGAAGAACAGTCTTGGGAAGGATGCCAATATATCACAGGATGTACTCAGACACAATGATACACGTACACACATGCATAATACTTATACATGCGCATGCATGTGCAGACACACAAATGCACAGACACACAAATGCACAGACACACACACACGCGCACACACACACACACACAATCTGTGAGCAATTTAGAGGATACCCAGTTCACCTACTAGCACGTTTTGGGATGAGAGAAGAAATCAAAGCACCGACAAAAAACATGTCTTCTAGATACCCATGATTTTTTTTTTAATTTTTAAGTCTTTATGGGTACATTCAGACCAATAAAGTTAAACTCCACTAGATGTATAGATACATGTTTCAGCCTTTTTAGTGACCTCATCAGAACAACATAAGTGTGGAGTTTGGCTTTAGTGGCTTTAGTTTTTCTTACAGTTCTTAAAATATATGGTACAGAAGACCATTGAGAAGCCTAGCTGGCTAAGCACATAAATAACTGGACGAGTTAGGGTCCCTAATCAAAGAGTGCCACTCTACATACTGCATGGGTGGATTTATGATTGTCCATCCAAATCTTCAGAGTAGTTTTAAATGCAGACAATTTATTGCATTGCTTGACAAGTATAAGATGCTTAATCCATAGACAGGAGATTCATTGGCCTAGGACTGTATCACACCAGCACATTAAATTTATGTGTCAGTGAAAGCTAAGGTCTTTGGTGGAGGTGTTTGTGATCCTACTTGTTTTGTGAATGTGGAGAAGACTGAGTGTGGTGGAGTGATATCTGTGCTATTGTGTGCTGACAGAGTGGTCTTCAAACTATCTGGAGATATACAGAGCTGAGTATATTTTTCTGGCACTTCAGAGTTGTGTACTGGTAATTGTTGCTTGACTAATTTTATATCATTGCTGGCTGACTTCAGAGTTGTGCACTTCAGAGTTGTGCACTATTTTTGCTTCACTGTATAGTTTTTTCAGATCTCTGCTGAAGGTGTTGGTTTTCCCCTACCCACCCTTCCTATTCCTGTCTTGTTGAATTTGGAGGCTTTTGCAGTTGCCCGCCCCCACTATAGATTTGATCTGGGACACTCCCCCCAGTCCCATCTCTTTACCACATTCTACTTAATAGACTCCTTCTGCACTTGTTTTTAGTCATTTTTAATTTAATTGCATTTTTTAAACTGTTTGGTCTAACATTGCTACGTACTCAAGTGTGCTAGCTTGCACTGCATTTGAATTGTTTTTACTACTGTTTTAGCTACTTTTCTGTATATATATATATATATATATATATATATATATATATATATATATATATATAAATACCTTTCCTGTAACTAGTGTAGAGCAGATTCAGATGTGCTGTATCCAGGACTGTATGTAAGCTTCTTAGCCCCCCCCCCCCCAAGCTTTCTGTGTTGGAGGGAAGCCTTCTAGCTTATCAATGGGAGTGGTAAGCAGTAGGTAACCTATCTACCACATAAGGAGTGGTTTTGGCCCAGAAATTGTAGTTATTGGCCATTTGGGCAGTTTTTCCATCTCTCTCAACTTTCTGATTTAAAATCACGCATTTGCACTTGTTTCCCCCTTTCCTGTAACTAGTTTAGTCGAGATACAGATTCTTAGTTTTGGCACTTGAATTTGCTTATTCATGATCGGCACTTGTTCAGAAATTGTAAGCACTAAATAACCTATTAATTACTGCAGCACTCAACCTCCCTCATTACCTAGAGGAAAACAGTTGTGGTACTTACTTTCCTCACTTGCGTAGAGAAAAACAGCTCTTGTACTCACTTTCCTCACTTATCTAGAGGAAAATAGTTTTTTTATTCAGGCATGTCCAAGGGTTAGCTCTCAGTGTTCTCTCCTGTCTATCTGATGAATCTGGGCATCTTGGGGCAATGTAGAAATTGCCTCATGTACACAGACAACCCTCTCCTCCTACCACCCAACACTACAACCTTTGAGAGATGCACTTATCTAGCCAAACTAGAGGTAAAGCTCTCTCCAATCAAGACTGAACTTGACAGTCAAGAGGAGAAGGTAAACACTTGCACCACACCACACTCATCACATAATCTCACTAAATCTACACCACCAAAATCCACACGTAGAAACACAAAAACATTCATGGAGGCTCTCAATAATAATCTGCTCAAGCAACAGAGACCTCCAAAGCAGAAATGCAAGCAACTTCCACCCCCCAACACAACCCCAATGACACATAGCCCACAGACTCAGTGTGCTACTCAACCACAGCCAATAAGGCAAAACAACGTACCCAACACACTAGTCATAGGTGACTCTATAGTCAGGCACAGTGATGTCCCACTCACCAGGCTAAACAAGGAGAAGGCTACTGTCAGCTGCCTGTCGGGTGCCAGGATCCACCACATAACCCACCCACTCAGGTCACTCCACAACAAGTACAAATATGACACTGTCATTGTCCATGTTGGTGTGAACGACCTGAGACGTACCTCCTTGGACTACATGAAAAGAGACACAGAGGAAATCTCCAATCTTATAGCCCAGGCAGGTATGACCCTAGCCCCGAGTAGCATTCTGCCATCACCCAGAATGATGCCACAGTACAAGGACAAAATGATTGACTTCAACAATTGGCTAAGCTTCTGGTGCCATTCTAAAGGGATCCAGTATCTGTCTGCCTGGGATGACATGGTCGACAGACCATGATGCTTTGCCAGAGATGGCCTGCACCTGTCACCCCTGGGATTCTGGATACTGGCTAAGGTTCTTGACGCCCCTATAGTGCCTTTTTTAGGCAAGGTTCAAATGACAAATTCACCACCGTAACAGGAACAGGCAAGCAAAAACTGAGGGTGATGCTACTCAATGCTAGAAGTCTAAATCTCAAAATGCACTCATTTGAGGCACTCCTTAAAATGGAGAACATCTATATCTGTGCAGTGACTGAGACCTGGTTCAAGGCTCCAGAGAGCACCCCTGCACTACCAGGCTATAACTCATACCACACTTTTCGGCCATGTAACCTGGACCGGAACACCAAAGGTGGAGGTGTGTACATATTCATTAAGGATATCTACACCTCCAGGCTAATTGCTCAGCATAATGCAGCCGAGGTTATCCAAGTGCAACTAACTCTGGGCAAAACTGCAATCCAAATTGTAGCTTGCTACAGATCAGCCACCATGCCCCAGGATTCCCACTCTTCTTTTCTTGATGTACTGGAAAATATTAGGGTTCAACCAAACACCCTAATAATGGGCAATTTCAACTACCCCACCATTATCTGGGAAAACTACTCATGTACCAACTCCTTCACTCAACGCTTTCTGGAATTCATAAACTCCAATGCCCTGGATCAACTTATCCACACCCCCACCAGGGCAACAATATCCTAGATCTAGTCATTACCAACATGAGTGACTGGTGTTCCACACCTGAAGTCAATGCCTCATTAGTCCGATCTGACCATAAGCTAATTACCCTAGATATCTACATCCTGCCCCCACCCCCATTAAGGAAACCATGGTAAAAAATTTCTCCAAAGCCAACTTCATGCTTCTTAAGACAGAAATGATGAACTTCATGATACCCATGCAGATGGACAATACAGTTACAACTACTGAATCCTACACAATTGCACTTTATAAGCACTTACATGAGTGCATGGATCATGCTATCCCAAACAGAACCAAGATGCTATCCTCCAAAAAAGGAAGCCAATATGGTGGTCCCCTGCCATAAACAAACTGTACAACAGAAGGAAGAACCTGTTGCAAAAGAGAGTAAAATCCCATGAGTGGAGGAGCTCCCTGGTCATCCTCAGTAAGAATCCCTGACAAAATCCTCCAAATCTAGTTACAAAAACAAAATCGCCACTGATTCTAAAGACAACCACAAAGCATTTTATAGCTATGTCAAGAATTTCAATGGCAACACTCAGATCTGCTCTGAGTTACAGCACAATGACACTAAATATACAGACCCAACTGATATTGCCAACATCCTGGCAGATAGGTTCAGTGCTAACTTTACCCCCATCTCACCCCATAAAAAGCCCATCTCTATACCGGAAGAATGCAAAGTTCCTGTAATCACAGCTGCACAGGTAAAAACCACACTCTCCAAAGCCAAGAACACAGCATCCATGGGACCAGACAACATCCCAGGCTGCATTCTACACGAACTACAGAACGAACTGGCACCACACCTAAGTACCATATTCAATCATAGCCTCACCTCAGGCTTTGTGCCCGCTGAATGGCGCACAGCGACCATTATCTCACTCCACAAAGGGGGAGCCACCATGGACCCCAGGAACTACCGCCCCATTAGCCTGACGAGCCTGGTCTGCAAGGCCATGGAATGTATCATCATGGAACGTATAAACAAAGACATTGGTAATCTCCAAACTCTGGTCCCCACCCAGTTTGGGTTTATAAAAGGCAGATCATGTCTCCTAAACCTGATAGACTTTGTTTGAAGCAGTCATCAAACCTGTAGACAAGGGTAAGGTGGTTCACACAGCCTATCTAGATCTTGTCAAGGCTTTCGACACCATCCCCCACTCTGGAGTTATAGATAAACTCACTAAACTAGGTATAAATCCCTATGTCACAAGATGGGTTGCCAACTGGCTCACTGACAGAACCCACACTGTGAAAGTAGCAGACTCCAAATCAGACTTCAGACCAGTGACAAGTGGAGTACCACAGGGTTAAGTCCTGGGTCCTCTCCTGTTTGGTATCTACTTCTCTGAAGTACAGGCTAACACAGAAGGTTTTTGGCTAATGAAGTTCGCAGATGACTGCAAACTAGGAGCCATAATTGAAACTCCTAACGATGTGGACATCCTACAAAAGGGCCTCACTGAAACAGATGCCTGGTGTCAAAGCCATGACCTCAAGCTCAATGCCAAAAAGTGCATTGTCATCCCCTTTGGTAAAAACTCTGTACCCATGAACTACAACATAGGTGGTAGTATACTTAACACTGAAAGTGTGATGAGAGACCTTGGGATACAGGTGGACAGTAGTCTCTCCTTTGATAATCACATCGCTACAGTAGTCAGGAAATCCTTATACATGGCACACCTCATCACAAAAGGTTTCTCATCCAGAAAAAAAGAGGTCATTGTTCCCCTCTACTCATCACTCATTAGACCCATTATAGAGTACAATGCCCCTTTTGGTATGTACCTTGCAAGACCTCTACAACAACTGGAAAGGCCACAGAAATACCTCACAAAGAGGATTACCGGCCTCAAACAGATGCCCTTCGCAGACCGTCTCATAAAACTTCAGCTTTACTCCATCACATATCGCCTACTCAGAGGTGATTTCTGCCTAACATACAAAGCTATGTCAAACCCAGAGCTGTTGGACATGCTCCACTTAAAGAAATCCCAATCTCTCTGAGCTACATGCTCAAGGGACCTAAACCTTGTCCCCACAATAAACAGAACATGCTGGAGGGATAGATTCCTGTCCCAGAGATTTCCCATACTCTGGAACAGACTACCGATCTATATCAAACAAAGCTCCTCATTAGCACTCTTCAAGAAAAATCTTGATGAGTGGATGGGAAATAGGAAATTCACCCCGGGGATCACCTCTGTGGCACTGCTCAACAGTGGCACAGGAAAATAATTTTCTTGGGTGGCAAAAGCCAGGGAATCTTTTTGGCTGGGCTTGTATAGGCCCTAGGGCCTATAGCCTAGTACCTACCTATGAACCTATGAACCTATGAACCTATGAACCTATTGAAAATATCCCCAAGATTTAGGAAAGCTAAAGCTCTGTGCAGGAACAGTGTAGCAGCTCCTGCATGGAGTTCGGCCATCGAGCGATTCAGCAAACAGCTGATACAATGTCCATGAGCCTGTCTACACTGTTCCTGCACGGAAGACCATGCGGCATGCTAATCACCTCATTTCCTGGTGAAAACCATGCAAATGAGGTGAATTAGTGATTGAGGAACCTGCCAGGTCTCCGTGCAGGAGCAGTGTCAGTGCAGAAATGTGTTCAGTTACTTCCTGCAAAAAAGAAAATGGAGGCATGACAGCACAAATAAAAGTATGTATCCACATCTGTAGGCATGCCAATGGCCAGATATATGGCCATTGACATTAATAAATGTTTTAATTTTAATAAAAATATATTTTTTGTGGCTGATCTCGTACGTTTAAGCATAGCACAGTGGCGAGAAAACACGATTGTGCCAAAAATATAAAAAAAAATGTGAAAACCCAAGTTTAAAGAAAAATCTGAATTTTACCATTATAGTCTATGGCATGCAGAATCAAAACAATACCAGTGGACAGTGGTTGTCAAGGGGAAAGGCTTTGTGTCAGTGTAGTATCCATGGGCTAAGCCGGTGGGGTATGCAAATGAGAGGAAATTTACTGAATCACTAAATATTCTAAGTCCAAAACCTGCACCTAACCATGTAGGTGCTAGAACAGTATTGTGTAGGCAGGAGGAGCAACTAACATGAAAAGGGTGTGTGTCATACTTGCTGTAATCACATTGGAGCCCGGGTTTGCACTTAGCTAAGCACAGCTAAGCAAGGGGGTGTGTCTGAGGCTGTAATGTCTTACACCATGAAATGAAGAGCATGTTCATGTCCAGGGAGGGTCATTTCTGTTAAAATGTGTTTACCTTAGCTAAACGGGTCTGCACGGTGCGCACTGGGACTTAAAAAAAAAAAAATACAGGAAATGGCAGCACTGTGTATATGTAAGCAAGAGTGTGTGTCTGAGGCTGTATAGCCTTGTTTACCTTGCCTAAAAGGGTTCACGCAGCGCACACCAGGATTTAAACCAAAAAATAAAAAATAAATACAGGAAGCGGCAAGTGGAACAAGAAAAATAAGGGAAATAGAATTGAGGCACTCAAATACAATTAATAGAGCTGGCAAGTGGAATTTAGCATACTCAGCCAATCACACAGGCAGCATCTGCAGCACACCACTATAAACTATGCAAACACCTTTCAAGTCTGTTTCTTCCCACAAACTCTACACCACCGCTTTACACAAATGGGAAAATTTTACCTGACAAAACTAACAAAATGTTAGGGGCTGCTATCATCCTTATACATCAGTATGTGCAAGAAGCTAAGGGTGGTGAAGAGGACAATGCTGACAACTGCCCCAGACTTATGAGGAGGAAGAGAAGAGTGTTCAGGCCCAGGGTAACCTACCAGGGGCTACATGATCTGAAGATAGTAGACCGCCACAGGGTGGATATGGACATACTGCAGCAAATTGTGAAGCTGTGCTGGCCTCACCTCACATCCAGAACAAACAGAGGAAAACCCATCCCAGTAGATACCAAGGTATGTGTAGCTCTAAGAATACTAGCTACAGGTGCTTTCCAAAGACCAACTGAAGATATCATAGGGGTCTTACAGGCATCTGCATCCAAGATACTCCACATGTTCCTGGATGCCATGCGACCACATGCCGAGGAGCACATTAAATTTCCCACCACCAATGAGGAGAAGACCCGCAATATGCACCTCATCCACCATTTAGCAGACTACCCAGAGGTATTTGGTGCCATATACTGCATGCACATCCACATCAGAACACCATCTGGTGACTGGGGTAGGGTCTACATAAACCTCAAGGGGTTCCACTCCATCAACTGCCAGGTCATGTGCGATGCCCAGGGCATTATCATGAATGTGTGTGCTGGCTGCTCTGGAAGCTATCACGACTCTCATATCTGGCATTCCTCACAGCTGTATCAGTGGTTTTCCAGGGGGGGACATCCCGTATGGCCATTTAGTGGGGGATGCTGGCTAAGCACTGGAGTCGTAGATGATGACACCCATCAAAAATGCACACATACCCACACATGAGTGCCATAATGAGGCACACGCACAAACCATTATCATTATAGAGTGTGTGTTTGGGATTCTCAAGTCATGGTTCCGCAGCCTTGACATATTCAGTGGAGCCTTGCAGTACTCTCCAGCCACATGTGCACACAGGGTCATAATATGTGCCATGCTACACAATATGATCCTATGGAAACAGCTGCAGCAGGAACAAAATAGGGAAGGGCCACATAGCCCCCGCTATTGCCAAGGCCTCCACAGGCACAGAGGGACTCAGAGGAGGAACATCCTGAGCCTGCCCCTGTAGGCAGATGGAGGCGTGCCTAGTATGCCCTGGCCTTGGCAAAGAATTTTTTATTTTTATTTTTTTTTTATTTTATTTATTTATCATTTGTTAACCGGGAAAGTCCGACTAGGTTCCACAGAGCCTGTTTTCAGCGGAGGCCCGGGGAGAAATGCTCCAGATGCATGTCTTTGGAAAGAAGAAAGAAGCAACGCATAGCACATACACTAACACTGTAGGGCCCCAGGGACTGAGCTCCCTCTCTGTCTGATTCACACACACAGTAGAATGGATGCCAAACATCACACCACCAACACCTTACCATGTATAGGCAGTGCATTGTGTGTATCCGACATAGTCATCCCTCAAGCACCACCCTCACAACAGCTGCAGGCACAAGATAAGCCAGTTTCTGTAACAAATTAAAATAATGGAGTGGAATTGTCTGATAGCATATCTATGGTATTGATAAAGCATGTAAGGGAATGGGGTGGCTAACTGGGATAGCAGCAGACAACTGACAGCTCTGTGGGACAGCAGGATGTGTATCCCCAGTACTGCCCTACTCATACCATGCAGTACCACCCTAGTCGATAAATACCACTGCAGTATATGTGGTGAGCCAAATACCTGGGGGGGGTCATAGGCCACATGCACGGATGTCAAAGTGGGGGTCCCATACCCACCACCAACCCCACACAGCAGATCAGCTGTAGACAACCATACAGAAATGCCTGGCAAAGGCCCCCACATGGCAACATCCATGAAATCTCCACCCACTGGCTTTTACACAATGATATCACAGCAGGTCTGGCAGTGGCAGTATGGCTTTGAAAGGTAAGAAGTCTGAAACTAGAGATGTCTATGCCAGAACAATCTCACCTGTGGTTGATACTGTTATGCCTGTAGTCTGAAAGATAGGGCGCACCACTATGCTACATGGGACCAATATGTTAGGCAAGTATCAGCACAGTCTGTGCAAATGTGTATTGTGTACAGTCATGTCACCTCCCTCATAGTCCCATAGAAATGCAGTAACATGTTCCTAGACTTAAGCAGCATCCAGCTGTCACCCAGAGTGATGGCACAATAGTAACAGAAAGCAATTGTCAGTAACACCCACAGTCAACTTACTGGTGCTGTCCCAGGGGTATCTCCTGCTGGCAGCTTGTGAACATATGATCATCAGAATGCATTGCCCTGCTACAGATGGCCTGCATCTGTCACACCTGGCCTACAGGCCTCTGGCAAATGCCAATGCCTCAGTCACAGTGCCCTTTAGGGAGTGTCATGGGGTCCATAACACCAACACAACAGAGTCCACAAAATGCAAAGAAAGGTCATGCTGACAACTGTTGGAGCAAACCTGCCAGCCTCAGGAAGCCAGAAATTGGGACAGAGCCATGAATAATGGGATGATGAAGGTCCAAAGAGAAGGACATCTATGAAATACTGCTCTAATAATGTTATAAAGTTGATGGAATGATTTGTAGTAGCATGGAATGTCTGATGAGTATGAAGTCTAAATCTGCAATGTCAACTGTAGTAATATCTGACTCCCTAAGTGAATTGCAAAACACTTTTTCTGGAAAACTACACTTGTTTGGGTAACCAGCAAGATATATGAACCATGGATGTGGACATTCTGTGATACTCTGTATAGTCGACAGGCAGGGTTAGGAGTTTAACATGGGAATGCACTCATTGCAGGCAGGCCTAATCCTGGAAGATGGTGACATGTTTGCACCCACAGAACCATGGACCACAGCCATGGGTAGTAACACACCCCTCCCTGTTCACTCATCCTATGCAACATCCTGACCCCAACATCTGGCCATCCAAGCAAAATGAGGTGGACCATACATATATGTGTAACAAACACACACCTCCAGGCTAGTCAGTATGACACACACAAAACCCTCCAAGTGCAGGTAACCATTGAGGAGACCCCAATGCAAAGTACTGGTAACTACAGGCAAACATATCTGCCCAGGACACACACACCCCACATATCCTATCCCCTACAAATCTATCTGGAGTCTGCCTGTCTCCCTGATCCTGTCTGAATTATATTACCCAACGGTGGACTGGAAATCAGACCAGGCCAGAACATAAATGCACAGAGATTCCACCGTTGTAATATATCACTAAGATGCTGGACCATTTCCACAGCACCAGCAGTCAATTGCTTGTAGGCACACCCCTCAACAGGCTGGATTGTGCAAGAATGTGTAGCATTTAGCCCATAAACCTTTTGTGTGCATCATCCATCCTGTATTCCTCTGGTAAATCACTGTGATGATCTGATGAGGTATGTCACCAGGTGCTGAAACAATACATAACAGTTTCAAATGGCATATATGACAGATGTCTGCTAAAACAAGCCCTTTAAGCCTAGCAACCCATACATTACTGAGAGACTTTGTCACAATCATTGTATGGCCCATTGTCCCCACAACTGGATAGATTATCTCCACATATCCTGCACCAACAGGTTGAGGAGTATGACTGGAGTACAACAATCCCTGGAATGGAGTCCCACATGTAATATAGAAGGACAGACTGGGCATGCTCATACACTTAGAGAAATGTCAGTGGGATCTAGGAATGAAAAGGCCTTCCCCACCTAGTGCACTTTCCATTGCCCCACCTTAACAGTCCTAAAGATGTCTGTCACCATAGAAGTCACTTTTGTTAGGCTCAGCCCCATAAGCTCTATGGAGTGTGTGATAACTGCATAACACTATAGTACAAATAACTAGTTAGGTAGGAGTTCTATTCTCAGTCCTGGCAAATGTAAAAGTGTGTGTGTGTGTGTGTGTGTGTGTGTGTGTGTGTGTGTGTGTGTGTGTGTGTGTGTGTGTGTGTGTGTGTTCACAACTAAAAGCTTTTGGGTCCATTCAAACCCAGTGCACTTCCCCTTTCCTTACTTTAGCAGTCCTGCAGATATCAGTCACCTTAAAAGTGCCTTCCATCAGGCCTCAGCCCTGTAAGCTCTGCGGCATGTGCGAAAACTGCATAACACTATAGTACAAATAACTAGTTGGGTAGTTCTTATCTCAGTCGTGTCAAATATAGAAGTGTGTGTGTGTGTGTGTGTGTGTGTGTGTGTGTGTGTGTGTGTGTGTGTGTGTGTGTGTGTGTGTGTGTGTGTGTGTGTGTGTGTGTGTTTGTCAGCTGTGTGCGAGACTAAGGGAGTTGTGTGTTTGTTTGTTTATAGGTGAAACAGTTTTATGCCATTCCCACCCACGACACTTCACAGTGCCCCACCTCATCAGTCCAGATGATGTTAGTCCCTTATCAGCAACCTTGGCCAGCTGTTAGCCCTATAAGCTCAGTAGTGCATGTGATAAATGCTTAACAATATAGTACAAATAACAAGTTTGGCAGGGATTCTACTCTTGTATCCGGCAAATGTGTGTGTGAGTATGTATGTCTGTAAGTAGCAGTATTTTGATATGTTTCCCACCCACTGCCCTACTTTATCAGTCCTGCTGATGTTATTTCCCCTATCAGCACCTTTGGCCAGCTCACAGCCCAGTAAGCTCTGTAGCGCATGTAGTAAATGCCTAACATTATGGTCTAAATCACTAGTTAGGTAGAGGGTCTACTCTCACATCTGGCAAGTGTGCGTCTGTTTAAAGGACAAAGTATTTTGATAAGTTTAACACCCACTGCACTACTTTATCAGTCCTGCTGATGTCAGTTCCCTTTATAGGTTCACAAGTGTGTAGTAGGTAATGGCCCAGGAGCCTTAACAAGCCTAGCACATAGAAAGGCCCTGTCATTGTGCCACCTGATGTTACGTCACAGTGCCTGTATCAAGTATAGCCACTGCAGTGATCCTTGGGTTGAACTGTCTATTACCCATCCACTCATCAAGATGTCTCTAGAACAGGGTCAGCTAGGTGCTCTGCATGACATGTATGGGAAGTGTATTCCAGGGCATGTGCAGTCTCTTGGTGAGGTACCTGTTCCACCAGCATGTTGTAGTGATTGTGGTACTGACGTAGGGGTCTCTACAGTGAATGGTGTGGGTGGATTTATATGTAGCATTTCTAAACCAGCTGGGTCAGACATGGCTTTGTAAGTCAAACACAGATAGCTGCTATTTAGTTGATATGACACAGAGAATAGTTTGGGTCTGCTGAGTCTGTCTGTGTCAGGTGTGAGTTTAATGCCTAGGAACCCCTTTGTGAGGTACTTCTGTGGCTTTTCTAGATGTAGCAGGTGTCTAGTGAGGTACATGGCAAATGAGCTATAATACTTGGGGAGTGGTCTAATGAGGGAATAGTAGACAGAGATCATTACCTCTGTCTTCCTGGATGCAAAACCCTTGGTAATGCAATGTGCCATATAGAAGGACGTCCTGACCACAGTGCCAATGTGGTGCTTGAAGGAGAAGTTGCTGTCAACCTGTGTCCCCATGTCCCTTATAGTGCCTACAATGTTCATTGGGCTCCCATTGATGTGGTACTTACTGGGAACTGAGTGTCTTACCAAAGGGGATGATGATGCATTTTGTGGTGTTAAGCTTCCAGCCATGGTTTCCACACCACTCATTGGTCTCAGTGAGGCCTTTCTGTAGGATGTCTGCATCACTTATGGAGTTCATGATAGCTCCCAGCTTACAGTCCTCTGTGAACTTGGTCAGCCAGAGTTTCTCTGTGTTGGGCTGGACTCCTAAGAAGTAGATGCTGGACAGGACATTATCCAGTATTGATCCCTGTGGGACTACAATCAGGACTGCTTGCCAGTCTGACTTGGAGTTTGTCACTGTCACACTGTGTGTTCTTTGAACTAATTTTGCAAACCACCCACTGATATAGGGGTTGATGCCTAGTTTGTTGAGTTTATCAATAATCCCCTGACTGAGGAATGGTATCAGAAGCCTTGGCCAGGTTGAGTTAGGCTGTATGCAGTGCCTTACTGTCATACACAGCCCTGGTGACTCACTGAAAGACGTCAACCAAGTTGAGCAGGCATGATCTGCCATTCACAAAGCCAAATTATGTGGGGTCCACAGTTAAGAGATCACCCATATCTTGGTCAAGCAGGTCCCTGATGATGCGGTCCATACCCATACATAGTAGCCTTGTCAGGCTAGGGGCCCAATAATCACCAGGGTCTGTAGGTGCTACCCCTTTATGAAGAGGGATGACTGTAGCAGTGTGCAATTTTGGAAGGACAAAGCCTGAGGTGAGGTTGTGACTGATCAGGGCACACAGATCTGGTGTCAGGTTTCTTTGTATGTCATGTAGAACATAGTCACAGATATGTTGGGGTCCTATGGAAGCTATATCCTTGTTTGTGGACAATGCAGGTCTAACCTGGCCTGCAGTAATGCTGGGTGCCTGTCATTCATCTGACATTGTGATAGTCCCCTTCGGGGGTAGAGTGGTAAAGCTGGCACTGAATGTGTTGGCAAGACTGTGGCCAATATCTGTTGTCTCAGGATAAGAATTATCATTGTGCAGTAACTCACAGCACTTGTGGTTATTGCTGTGGAGTTTGTTGATATAACTATCAAAGGCTGTTGTGATTATCGTCAGTGTCTGCTGCAATTCTGCCTTCATAGCTGCCTGTAGGTGATTCCATGAGGGATCCAAAGTTGTGTTTGAGGCTAATAAGGGGGTTCACCAGTCTTGGGACACCACCTTTGTCTGCAACAGTGTTCTCATTCTGTTGTACACTTTAGTAATGGCAGTGAACCATCACATTGGCTTCCAGTGTTTGGAGGACAGTGTCTGCATTCTGTTGGCTACGGCTAATACCATGCATCCATATATGTTTGTGCAGTGCATATGTGTATGATGCAACAGTCATGCAGCTATTTCCCATTGGCATGGATGCAGTGAATTCATCCACCCTGTTTTTATGTCTGCAAAGTCAGCACTGGAGAGGTTTTGCAAGGTGGTTATCTTTGTGGGGGCAGTGGGTGAGATGTTGAGCTCCATGTTGATTACATCATGTTTGGATCCAACCAGGTAGGGATTGACAACTATGGTCAAGCAACAGCCTCATATGTAAGTAATCAACACAGGTCAAGGATGCTGCATCCCCTACTGGGGTCAGTATAAGCTGGTCCAGGGTATTGGAACTAATGAATTCTATGAAGCATTGGGCCAGTGTAGTGGTGCTTGACTACTTTGCCCAGGTAATGGAGAGGTAGTTGAAGTCCCCTACTATGTCAGTGTTGGGTTGGACCATCATAGATGCCAGGGTGTTGAGGAATGTGCATTGACAGTCTAGGGACATAGCTGGGGACCAATAGCAAGCTATGGTATGGGTTGCACTATTCTCCAAAGTCAGTTGTACCAGAAGTACCTCTGATGCATTATGTTGGCATAGTAGTCTGGAGGTATGCATATCCATTATGAATATGGAGACAACATCACCTATGGAGGTGTGGTCCATGTTTTGGTGCCGATAGCTGTGGAATGCATCAAAGCCTTTTAGTGCAGGGTTGCTGTCTGCTGCTGCTGTGAACCACTGCTCCGTTACAGCAGAAATGCCAATGTCCTCCACTCTGAGGAGTGTTTTGAGTGACTGCATTTTGAAAGATGTCTACTGTTGAGCAGCATGACCCTCAGATTGCATACATGTCTAGCTGTTACAGTGGTAATTTGATTTGGAACACTGCCTAATAAGGCACTATAGGCGTGTCAAGACACTTACCCTGTACCTAGAAACCTAGGTCTGTCAGATTTAGGACATCTCTGGTAAGACATTGTGCTCTGTCAATCATATTATTCCAAGCATAGAGATACTGGATCCCCTGAGAATGACACGCAACACATAAGCCAATGTTGCAGTCAATCTTCTGTTGATAGTACTGCAGCATCATTCTGGATGCCGGCAGTATACTGCTCAGGGCTACTGCCACACCTGCCTGGACCACAAAATCAGAGAGTTCAACCCATGTCTCTTGTCATGTAGTCCACGGAGGTGTGTCTCAGGTCATTCACACCCACATGGATGATGACAGAGTGATACTTGTGGTGGTTGTGGAGTGGCCTGATTGGGTCTGTTATGTGTTGGATGTGATAGACAGATGGCTGTTACCTTCTCCATAATCAACTGAGTGGGACATCTGTGTGCCGCAGTACTGAGTCACCCATGCTCACTGTATTGTGCAAGGTGGTCAGCCTTAGGAGCTTAGGTTGAGGGGCACACTGTGTAGGTGACATATGTGTCCTTTGGCAAGTGCTATATCATGGTGTCTGAGTGGGTGTCTGTCTTGCTGGTCTGTGCTGTGTGTGTAACTGTCCATTGAGTGCATCTGTGAAGGTGGGTGTGTGGCTTTTCAGTGTATGTCAGGGCTGTCATAGTGGGTGTTGTGGCAGGCTATGTGGTCCAAATGGTGTGGTGCAGGTGTTGATCTTATCCTCTTCACTAGCTAGTCAAATATTTGCTGGAGAGTGCATATTTCTACATTTGGTGATATAGGGGTAACTCTCACTGGTCTGAGTGTTTAGAGTTTAGAGGAAAGGGTTGTCTGTGTACATGAGGCAGTTGCAACAGTGCCTCAGAATGGACAAGTGCAACAGGTTAATGGGTGAAAGTACAGTAAACCACACTTCAATCATGCCAGGAGGGGTAGTCATAAGTAGTAAGTACTGGGGCTAATTATGTGATGAGCGAGTACTGCTGATGGCTCCCAGGTGTGATACACTTATTGATACAATAAACTGTTGAAGTGCAAAACTATAATGCAGTTTGAAGTGCAAGACATAAAGAACTAGCAAGATGTAAGGGATAATCTGAAAGCAGACTTCCTGCCACATGTAATACTTTACCTCAGCTGTGCAGTTATCAGCACCTTTGGCCAGTTGTTAGTCCAGTAAGCTCTGTAGCGTGTGCAGTAACTGTGTAACACTATAGTACAAATAACTGGAGAGGCAGGGGTTTATTCTCAATACTGGTGTGTGTGTGTGTGTGTGTGTGTGTGTGTGTGTGTGTGTGTGTGTGTGTGTGTGTGTGTGTGTGTGTGTGTGTGTGTGTGTGTGTGTGTGTGTGTGTGTGTGTGTGTCAGAATCATGTACTGTGTGGGTTATACCATTTTGATTTGTGTACCAACCTTTACCCCTCCCTGACCCTACTTTACTAGTGCTGCTGTTGTCATTCACATTAGAAGTACCTTTTTACAAGGTGAAATTGTGTAAGCTGCATGGTCTGTCTGATAACTCCATAATACCATAATACAAATAACTAAATAGGCAGGAGTTTTAATCTCACTACTGGCAACTGTTTGTGTGTGAATCATGTACTGTGAAGGTTATACCATTTGAGTTCTATGCCACCATACTCATTCTAATTTAGTAGTCCTGTTGATGTAATTCACCTTACAAGTACCTTTGGCAGAGGTGAAATTGTGTAATACTCTGTGAGCCACTGCAGAAAAGTACAATATGATAAACTTATTGTGTGTGTGTGTGTGTGTGTGTGTGTGTGTGTGTGTGTGTGTGTGTGTGTGTGTGTGTGTGTGTGTGTGTGTGTGTGTGAATCATATCCTGTGTGGTTGATACCATTTTTATGTGTGTACCATACATGGCAGGTGACCACCTCCCAATGCCATTACTTTATATAGTGAGGTAATGGCATCTGTCTCACATGAAGCATGTGAAACTATTGTACAGGCCATACCAGTCCTCTGTACAGATGTGTCTGGAACATCCAGATGTTTGGAAGCAATTAGTGCTCTGTCTGCCTTAACAATGCCCATGTATATGATATAGTTGCCAAATAGGCCACAGTGAGTGTACTGACACATATGGCAGCATCAGGTATCATACCTTACTGAAACAGCATGCTGATACAATTTCTGTTACCCTCACACTTGCTCAGGCTTGTAGGCGCAATACATGAGTCTAGATGCTTGGTTTTACACATGAATTGTTCATGTCACTGGTCATATGAAAGGTTGGCAAAGGTGTGGACTGACATATTGTGGTCTCAGTCAGTATATATCAGAAACAAATGGCATCTTAACAGATGTGTGTATGCAGTTTATATCCACTGTATTGCTGTAATGTTTCACACATGTCTCTATCATAGTCATTTTATCGAACACATTTTGCTGGTGTCTGTCCAGATGTTTTGCACTGACAGGTTCTAAGGTATGCTACAGCAATCTTACATTCTCTTCAGATAAGCCCCTGTGGTGACCACTGTGATGCAATATAATTAACCCCACCACAAGTGAACATGCACATAAAGCAATATGGCTATTAGTCATAGTTGTGCACATGGTAACTTGCATGCCCTCCACATACCTGGGGTATTGCCAAAGCACAACTGAAGAATTCCAAACTCACCAGCTTCAAGCTGCTGTCCCATACGCAGACCAGAGTGACCTATGTAGTTGTGGGAGAAAGGTATTGTCAGCAAACTCACATATGCCCTTGGTGAAGGATGGATGCAGCATGTTTGCACATTTACAGTACAACTCCCAATACTACACAATTTGCTGCCCTTCACCATAGATTTGCACTTCTGTGTATTAGAAATCCCCATTCACAACTGCAATCGGAACTGGCACATGCCTGTAGATACTGTACAGATACAAGTATGTCTCATACAGTAGTCTACTAATCCCCACCAGGACCTTACCTGCATGCTCCTTATCCATTGTGTGGGTGCCACCCACCTCCAGCAAGTGGAGCTTGGTACCCTGGTGTTGTGCTGTGATGAGTGGCCCAAGCTTGGCAAAGAGCTCCTCATTTGGTGTCAGTGGGAGCTGCATGGCCGGGCCCCCACCTGTGGTTGTGGGGTCCCTGGCCACGGCAGCAGCCCTTGGCCAGGCATTGCATATGAGGTTGGTGGCATGATGCCACACCTGCTCATATGTACTTGCATACAGGCCCACCTAATTTACCCTGTGGACAGGGTCATCCCACAGGGTGGTATTCTCCCACAGATGTTACTGGCTTCGGCCCAACAGTACTGTGTGGTTCTGTATTATGGCTTCCATTATCAGGTTGCATTCCACTGGTGAGAAGACTTCCTGCTTTTGATGTGACATTGTACCTGGTAGATACTAATAGGGAAACACATCACAGGACCCCATACATTTGGCAACAGTATGTCCAGTGCCTGCACATGTACCTTGAATACCAGTAGCCACCACTCACAACCATACCAGTAGCCACCACTCACAACCACACCATACCCCTGTAATCTATCAGCATAGTATCAGCTTGTATTGCACTCCTGGTCCTGATGAGTCATATTGCCCACAGTGAGGGCAAGTTGTTTGCATAATCTATCATTCCTCATTCAGGTCTATGTAAATGGATGACATTAGCCATCTTCCATGTGGATGGTGTGTGGATGGTGCTGTGGCTTGGTGTGACTACAGTGTGTAATGCAGCTGGGAGCACGTCTGAGTTCATGTAGGATGCAGACAGGGATGATATGGCATCCCATGGATACTTACATTTATTGCCATTCAATGGGCAATGTGTACCTGCTCACTGGTGATGAGGGGAGGGGTGTGGGTGCAGCACATATCCACCCATAGTGATGTTGAGCCAGGGGGGATATCTGCCCTAACCCTATCTGCATCAGGTTGTCTGTAGCTATGTTGTGTGTGTATGTGATCTGATTTGCCACCATTACTGGTTGGGTTGGTTTGTTGCCTCTCAGATTGCAGACATATGGGAAGATGGCCTTGTGATTATCCTTGGTGGATGTGTACAATTTGTATTCATAGTTGGCCTTACAATAATCCACCTGTGACCTTATATGCTTGTTCAGACAATGGCTGTCTTGATGCCAGGTTGGTTCCTGCCCTACTTTGCCCTGTACAGCTACTATAGGGACCAAGTCTGTGGTTTGTGTAATGCTGCTATCCAGCAAAGGAGATTACTGTACATTGGTGGAGGCAGGTTTGACAAGCAACGTATTGCTGAGTCCATACAGCCATGTATGTGTTCAATCAGTTGTTTGTAGTGGGCATGACCACAAAGTCATAACACAGTTGGACACCTCTCCAATTTAGTAATGATAATCATGCTTATTGTACTAACCATGGCTGTGTCAGGGCAATGCAACAACCAGTAGCTGTAGAAATGTCACTCATTTGGGTGCACAGTAACTAAGATTACACACCAGTACCACATGTACAGCGTGTTAACTGACATTTTGCACCCCATCTCTGTTTTCATGAGGTGGACACATACACCTACCCATACTGGCATGTGCATGGGTAATACCTCACATACATGTCTGTTCTATGTCACTATGGCACACTGTATTCACACTCTTGCTACGCAGTCATCCCCCTCAAACTGTTACAACATGACATCTGTAGGATGCCATGCATACATGGGTGCAATGGGACAAAATCAGTGACAGTGTCTCAATATTGCTGTAACATACTTGAGTTATGGTTGCAGGTCACAATTGTGCTATCAAGGTGTGGACTGGAGGTGGAAGGGGGAAAGGTTTCTGCTGAAGGAATAGTATTCCAAGAGTGTTTTTCGAGGATGACATAAGTGTTTGATAGAGTGATGTTTCTGAAGCTGTAAGCTGATGGTGTAATGATGACTGTTGTTAGTGTATATGCTATGCAAGTTGTTTGTATGATGGATGAGAAAGAGAAATGGGATGTCAGTTGGATGTCATGGTGATGACTGTACTCAAGGGTGACAGACTGGTTATTACAGCAGATGTCAATGGCATGCTGGTGAAGGGAACAGAGGGGATGGGGAATTGATGGGTATGTATGGTGTTAAAAGGAGTGGAGATGGTGAGATGGTAGTGGATTTTGCAAAAAGGATGGGCATGGCTGTGGTGAATACCCACTATCACACAAGGGAGGAGCATAGGGTGTCATACAAGAGTGGAGTAAGATGCACACAGGTGGAATATATCCAATGTAGGAGGGCCAGTTTATAGGAGATTGGAGACTGTAAAGTGGTGACAGGGGAAAGTGTATTTAGGCAGCAGAGAATGTTGCTATGTGAGATGATGTTGGTGATTTAGATGAGGAGGAGTGTGGGGGAAGCACCAAGGATCAAATGGTGTGAATTGGAAAAGGGTGATTGTGAGGCGGAGTTCAGGGAAGAGTTGAGACAGGCACTGGGTGGCAGTGACAATCTAACAAATATCTGGTTAAGTCCAGCAGAGCTGGTAAGGGAGACAGCTAGATGGGTGCTTGGGGTGACGTGGATGGAGGAAACAGTACAAGGACACCTGTTGGTGGACTGAGGAAGTACAGGACAGTATACAGAGGCAGAGGTTGGGGAAGAAGGAGTGGGATTGTCAGATGAGGAAAGTAGGCAGGAGTATGAGGAGATGATGTGCATGGCAAAGAGAGGTGGCAAAGGCTGAGGATGGGCATATGAAGAGTTCAATGACAGGATGGACACTAAGGAGGGATGAAAGGAAGTGTACCAATTGGCTGGACAGATGCACTGAGCTAGGAAAGATGTGCAGCAGATAAGGGTGATAAAGGATGATGAGGTATATGTACTCACAAGTGAGGAGAGTGTGTTGAGCACATGGACAGTGATAAAGGATGATGAGGTATATGTACTCATAAGCGAGGAGAGTGTGTTGAGCACATGGACAGTGATAAAGGATGATGAGGTATATATGCTCACAAGCGAGAAGGGTGTGTTGAGCACATGGACAGTGATAAAGGATGATGCGGTATATGTACTCACAAGCGAGGAGAGTGTGTTGAGCACATGGACAGTACTTTGAGAGGCTGATGAATGAAGATAATGAGACAGAGAAGGTTGGATGATGTGGGGATGGTGAATTAGGAAGTGCAATGGTGTAACAAGAAGGCTGTAAGGATAGCTATGGAGAAGATAAATACTGGCAAGCCTGTTGGTCCACATTACACACCTGTGGAAGCATGGGGTTGTTTAGGGGAAATGGCAGTGGTGTGTTAGCTGGACTGTTTACTGATATCTTGGAAAGTGTCAGGTTGCATGAGGTGTGGAGAGAAAGTGCTTGGCGACGGTGTTGAGAATGAGGTTGATGTGCAGAGCTGTGATAACTACAGAAGGATAACATTGACCAGTCACAGCATGAAGTTATGGGTAAGAGTAGTGGAAGCGAGGTTACACAGGGAGGCAAGGTGTACCGGTCAGCAGTATGGTGTTGTGCATGGAAAGGGCACTACTATGATGTTTGCTCTTAGACTGCTACTGGTGGAATACAGAGAAAGTCAGGAGTTGCTCTGTGTGTTTCTGGACTTACAGACTGCATATGACAGGGTGCCTAGACAGGGGTTGTGGTATTGTATGAGGGTGGGAGGTTGGCATAATGGTTAAGGTGTTTACCTTACAAGCATAAGGTGCAGGGTTTGATTCTCACATGGGGTAATTGGCTAGACTGAAAATGGCCCACAAGGGCAGTTAGCCTAGTACTAATCTATGAACCTATGAACCTATGAAGTCATGAGTGGAAGATATATATGTAAGAGTGAATAGGATATGTACTAGGTTGGTATGACAGCATTGAGGTCTGCATTGGGATTGATGGATGTGTTTAAGGTGGAGATGGGATGAAATCAGGGATTAGCTGTGAGCCTTTTCTGATTTGCAATGGAGACGGACAGGTTGACAGACAAGATCATACACAGGTCCCTGTTGACTATGTTATTTGCAGATGACATTGTGGTCTGTATTGAGAGTAGGGAACAGCTTTTGGAGAGCCTGGAGCGGTGGACATATGCTCTAGAGAGGAAAAAATGAAGATCAGCAGCACTAGGGCAGAATATCTGTGTGTGACAGAGAGGGAGGATAGCAGAATGTTGAGGATGCATGGAGTACAGTTGGCAAAGGTTGATGTGTTCAAATGACTGGGATCAACATTTCAGAGTAATGAGGACTATGGAGGATAGGTGTAGAAGAGAGTACAGGCAGGATGGAGAGGGTGGAGAAGAGTGCCAGGAGTGATATGTGACAGACGAGTACCAGTAACCGTGTTATGTAAGGTCAACAAGAGGGTAGTGAGACCACCTATGTTATATGGGTTGGAGACAGTGGCATTGACAAAAAGGCAGGAGTCAGAGCTGCACATGGCAGACTTACAGATGTTATGATTTGCACTGGGTGTGACACGAGTGCACAGGTTTAGCAATGTGTATATGAAAAGCTCAGGCCATGTTGGACAGATAACAATGTTGGAGAGGCAGCATTACATCAGCTTGGACATGTGCTGAGAAGGGGAGCTGAGTATATTGTGAAAAGGATGGTAAGGATGTAGCTGCCAGGTAAGAGGAAGAGAGGAAGGCCTCAGATAAGGTTTCTGAATGTGGTGAGAGAGGACATGCAGGTGGTTGGTGTGAGAGAGCAAGATTCAGAGGACAGGCAGAAATGGTAACAGATGATCAACTGTGGTAATCTCGAACGGGAAAGGCAAGCGGACAATTAAGGTGGATATTGTAATGTCAGTCTTCACAGATTTGGCAAGGATTTGACTGAAATAAAACAACTCTATGGGTAAATGACTACAAATATGAGGCACACATATGGTCAGTCTGCAAAACACAGGAGAGTTGAATGGTATGAGCTCAGTATATAATATGCAGTTCAACACACACTCTGCAGCAGTACTCTACTCTGCAAATGCTCTGTATAGTTGTCTTATATTTACAAGACAAAATGTGTATCATAGTTATATGCACCAGTAACATATGGATATGTACAACATCCCAGTAGCTGGCCTAGTCACTAAAGACAGAGCCACATGCTCTGGCCATCAGTGCTGTTCAGCAGTACACCAGTACATAGTTGAGACATATGCTTTCAAACCCCTGTTTTCCATTATTACAGACCACCTACTGCATTCAGTTACATGCTTACGTGTTTCATATAGCTTTTTCTTTTTTCTGGAATTTTCACAGATATATCCTTATTCTTTGTTCTCACACTACTTCAGCTTTGCACTGATGGACTGTCTATGACAGAGGTGGTTTGAATAGATGGCAGCATGTCTTTTGTAGGTAATGCTCATGATCATGTGATGGCCTGAGCACCAACTGGTGTTCCCCAGTTGCTGATTGCATGCAGAGCAGCTGTGTAGTTCTTCCAATAGCCAATGTCATGGCAACACACTTCTATAATTGAGTACTCTTTCTGGGTGTTGGCCCTTTCCCTTACCTTGAGGCAGAGATCCTGGAGGTGGGTGAGCTAATACCTCTTAAAACAAGACCTGTGGAAACAAGCCAACTAAATGGTGGAGAAGATTCAAGACTTAGGGACAGAATGTGATTATTGCTGTTATATGTTTTGAATACTGCTTATTTAACAGGGTCTGTCTGAACATGCTACTTCTGCATGGGTTTCAGTCTGACAAAGTTCTGTGTCTGCATAGCTCTCAACTGTAGGGCTATCCACATGATGGCCAGAGGTTTGCCTGTTGTGGTTGGTCTGTTCCTCAGACAGGTGTTGTCCTTGGCAAATCAATAGCATACTCTGGTGATTGCAATCAGTACATGCCAACATCCATTTGTGTTTCAGACTTTATATCCCTCAGAAAAGATACGTTACAACATATCCTGTAACACCAGCAATTTTCTCAGTGTATAACTGCAATATTTCAAGTATGGCCATGTTTTTGGGCCTCTTTCCCACATTATGTCAGGCTTTGTACAGATGCCATACAGTAGGAGGTTGATAGGTAGGATCTGCCATTATTTTGTTCTGTCATTCCTGCTAAGGGGCAGGGGTGGACATATGTGGGACTCTATGCATTCAAGATGTTGGTGTATGGAGAATGCTCTTAGATGCCCTTGTAACATATGTTATATGGGGGAGAGTGACAAGTGTTTTATAACTAGGTTGTCAGAACATGTAAGACATATTACTGATGAGGAAGAAGACAGTTCTATAGCTGTACATTTCAATAATTCTCACCATGGGGGTAGTAGTCATGAAAAATATTTGTTATGTACAGCATTGTTTTAAATTCTTAAATGTGATACTTTATCCCCTAGGGGGTTAAATGAGTGGTGTAATTGGAGGCTGTGTTTATACATGTAATTAAGTGTAGTGGGTTACAAGGTACTGGTTTTGAAAAAGTCTGTTTCTCAGTTTGATCAAACAGTCATAAAAGAACAATTGTCATGTACAGAATCAATGTATGTTTTTAAATGTGATACTTTATCTCCTAGGGGGTTGAATGAAGAGTGTAATTGGAGGCTGTGTATTTAAATGTACTTAAGTTTAACTGTTTCTTATAATTAAGGCAAGTATTTCTTGTAATGTGTTACTCCTTGAAGGCTTTGGCAAATACACCAGAGTAAAATGAACTTGTGTTAATTACTGTATGTTTGTATTTTTGTTTACTATCTTCACTCATTGTAGTTGTTTTGCTATATGTCTGTATATGTCTGGCCATTATGTATGGCCTATCATGGTTTTGTAGCAGCGTACTGTTCACTTATTATTTGGACTGGGGGGAGCAGATGTGAGCGTCATGGGTTCCTTTGTATCCAACTGTGCATGCTGCCCCAGTTATGGGTGGTCTATCAGCAGCTATGTTTGTATGGGCATTTAGAGACATGTATGCATATATATATCAAGGCCATTGATGAGGGAAAGGCAGTCCATACAGCCTACCTCGACCTGGCAAAGGCCTTCGACACAATACCCCACTCAGGTATCATCGAAAAACTCATCAGCTTGAATGTAAACCCATACATCACAAGATGGGTTGCAAACTGGCTAAGCGACAGAACCCACAGGGTCAGAGTTGCTGGAGCCATGTCAGACTCAAAGCCTGTCACCGCATCTACTTTTCTGAAGTACAAGCAAACACAGGAGGGTTATGGCTGACAAAGTTTGCAGATGACTGCAAACTGGGCGCCATAGTCGAAACACATCTGACACAGATATCCTCCAGAAGGGCCTCACAGAAACGGATAACTGGTGCCAGAGCCATGGCCAAACAAGGTTACCCCTAGCTACCATATAGGTGACAATCCACTGAGCACAGAAAAAGTCATCAGGGATCTGGGGACCCAAGTTGACAGTAGTCTTTTGACACTCATGTTGCTAAAGTAGTTAGGAAAACCTTCTATATATAAGCCCACCTGATCATGAAGGGATTCACATCTAGATCAAGGGAGGTCATCGTCCCCTGTACTCATCACTCATTAGACCTATGATTGAGTACAATGCCCGTTGAATGTATCTGACCAGACACCTGATGCAGCTTGAAAGGCCCCAAAAGTTCCTCACCAAAAGGATAAAGGGTCTCAAAAATATGTCTTATCCTGCCCGACTGAAAGAACTCCAGCTTTATCCAGTCTCATACCGCTTGCTCAGAGGTGACTGCCTGACATATAAGGCCATGTCAAACCCAGATTTGATGGGAGACTTAAACCTTGACCGGGTTATAAATAGAATGTGCTGGAGGGACAGATTCATCACCCAGAGACTCCCTATGCTGTGGAACAAAAATCCGGTACATGATGTGCAGCACACCTCTCTGGCCTTGTTCAAGAGGAATCTTGACCAATGGATGGGAGATCGCAGATATACCCCAGGGATTACTTCAGTGTCACTGCTTGACAGAGGCACAGAAAAATGATAGGCATAGTTTTTATTCAAACTAAAGGGGGCACTAAAGCCACATAACTATGGGCTAGGCTTATAAATGCCCTTGGGCAGATAGCCTAGTATGAACCTATGAACCTATATATTTATATATATATATATATATATATATATATATATATATTATATACATGTATATATATATATATATATATATATATATATATATATATATATATATATACACACACACAGCAGTATTTCTTGGTAATATATCTTTATATTGTTATACATATAGGTTCACAGGTTCATAGGTTGATACTAGGCTATCTGCCCTAGGGCATTTATAAGCCTAGCCAGAGTGTGTTTGGCTTTTGCCACCCTTTTAGATTAGTTGACTGTGCCTCTGTATAGTAGGTCACAGAAGATAGCCCTTTTAAGGTTAGTTTACTGTGCCTCTGTCTAGTAGGGACACAGAAGAGATCCCAGGGGTAAACATACGATCTCCCATCCACTCATCAAGATTTCTCTTGAAGAGGGTCATTGAGAGGCTTTGCCTAACATGGATTGGGATTTTGTTCCAGAGTGAGGGGAGCCTCTGGGATATGAATCTGTTCCTCCAACATGTCCTATTTATTTCTGTGCTGAAGTTTAAGTCCCTGGAGCATGTGGCTCTAAGGGATTTGGATTTTCTGAGGTGGAGCATGTCCATTAATTCTGGTTTGGACATGGCTTTATATGTCAGGCACAAATCGTCTCTGAGTAGGCAGTAAGCAGCTGAGTAGAGCTGGATTTTCTTTAGCCTAACTGCGTAGGGCATCTGTTTGAGTCCCTTGATCCTCTTGTATCTATATATATGCATATATATATATCTCCACACATATCTATTTCTCTATATATGTAAATACTTTTTTCATGTATATATTTGTAGGTGACAGTCATTCCTGATTGCACAGTGTGTCCTTCCTTTTGTAAACTGACTGTATTGCTTGATATGTTGTAAAAAAAAACATCATGCCATCTTACAGCTAAGACGGCTTAGGGGTAAATTGCTGTGACTATAGTGTATAGCATCCGGGGTTCAAGACTTAGCATGGCTGATTATTTTGTTGCTGCCCAGAAGAAGGGTTACTGGATACAGAGTGATTAAGGCACTTTTAAGCAGTTGTAAGTGGGTTTGTGAGGGTTTGCAAGGCACTAAGCGAAGCTAAGTAATGCTTACATCCATTTACATCAGCTTAAACCCAGTTGCTAAGGATTGCTTATATTTTCATGCTTAAGCAATCCTTAGCAAATTTCAATCCTTAGCTAATTTCAGCAGAGCTGTGCTGGCCGGAAAAATTATTTAAATAAAAATTGAAACATCTTTTTACATTTCCATATGATGCTGCGGTGATATGGCGGTAGAATTGTTACCTCACAGCAAGAGGTTCTCCCGTTCGATTCTCGGTTGGGCTTGGGTGTGCCTTCTGTGTGGAGTCTGCATGTCCTCCCTGCGGTTGGGTACAGTTCAAAAGACATGCGTGCATAAATGAGCGTGACTTCGTTGAAGGTTGAGCGTCGAGCTGGCACCTTGGCATTTTGTAAAAATCTACTGCCTATCATTAGCGGACCGGAGTTCTGCTGTGGTGAACCCTTACCGGGATAAGCCAAAAGACAAACAACAACATTTTCCCAGCCCTACCATACACGAGTCATATGACTTACAAATATCATTCCATTTCATAAAAATTGATTTACAACTGCTTCCATACATAAACTATATTAGTCAGAACTAGGATTTGAACCATGCATGGTTTGCATGTTAAACCAGTGCTCTAATGACTATGCTACATTAGCAACAACAAACTTGCTTTCAGAATTCTATTTGACTCTCAAGCAGTATTTAAGCTGGGCTGAGCAAAGCACATTGGCACGCAAACCCACTGCGCTGTGTTTAAAGTTTTTTTACTGTAAAAAAACATTCAAAGAAATATTAAATTATTACATATATTTATCAGCAGGTTGCAGGCATGTGGGACAGGGATCTGGCTATTCCATGGACAGTCATCTACTGTACGGGCTACTTCTTATGCATTCTGTGCTTTTTTTTTTTTTTTCTTATTTCAGTGTCCACAGACACTGACGTGCTAGTTTTACATTTCATTTGAAATAATGCATAATATCAGAGCCATGCTCTAATATTATGCTACTTCCTTGTTTGAAACTGGCGTATGGCACTTTCTGAGTGCAGGGGACATGTTTAAGTATCTGTGCAGGACTTATACATGCCCCCTGCTCTCATGCACAGATCGTGTAGGTGTAGGAGTACAACAGCGCACGGCTGCTGTATTCCTACACGGAACAGTTTGTGCAATAACTATTCTTGCATGGACTGTTCATGAATCTGGGGGTCTATCTTTCAATAAGACTGGGATTTATTACAATTTGTCACATCTCACATATCTGAGACAGAAATAACCAGAAGTAAAATACCCAGTGGTTACATTGATGACAGTGACAAATGACTACTATATAAAAAAGTCACCATGGACTGGGCAATAATTGTTTTTGCCCCCCCCCCCAAAAAAAGGGGGTGGGGCTGTGAAATTATGCCTCAGATGTATAAGTATACTAACCCCAAGGTCACAACTAACCCCAAGGTCATGCAACCTTGGTGAAAACTGAAAAGGTTGAAAGCAAATATAAAACTGTCCTCTTCCCACTTTTCCATCTCCATTGTGTCAATGGCCTTTGTAAAATTATATGTTTTTTATAGAATATTTTATATTCAGAAGTAGTGATTTCATATTTATAAATAAAATATTTGTTATACTTATAGTTTGTTGTAGCCAAATACTCTCTCGTGTTTATTTTCAAAATGTGGGACTATATAGAGAAAGATAAAAGAAAATATTTTCCTTGAATATTTTTCTGGTATTGCTTCTTGTATGTATAGTCCCTGCACCTGTCTTATGGCTGAAAAGGATCCAGACCATGTACCTGGTTAAGTAAGGAAGTAAACAAATCAATTCAGAAACTCGAGAAGCTGGATTAACTATAGTTAAACAAATTCTAAATGAGGTACCGATGATGAACTCTATACTCGTAAAAAACTCTGGAGTTTCAGTTATTTAAAGTAATAGAACACAATGTAAAAAAAAAATTATTATTGTGATAAAAATAGTACATTTATATAAAAACTTGCCACCTATTATGGTATTTTGCCCACTTATAGTTGACACAGTCTATTGTTCTGGCTATCTGCCTAGGCAATGTTCTTCATGAGATACTGGCAGCTGTCACAGAGGATTAAGGTTGTGAGATGTAGTTCCTGTGGTATAAGGTTTGATTCCCTCAGCTCTCATTTGTCTGTGGTGTGACCTTGTCACTTAACCAGATAGTACTTATGGACAACTGGAAATCTGGGCTTGGATATTCAGTAGTCCTCTGGAGTGCAAGACATGTGACTACCTATGAAACTAAGACCTTTAGGAATCCATGTCCGAAATCAAAGCAATTAGTGCATCTGCCTAATTCAGTCAACCACCATATATTTTTTCTGATCTTAGAAAAACCGTGTAAACTGTCTCTTTCCTAACTATAGGAGAAGTCAAGCATGATTGTTTGTGTCTTTCGGCTTTTCCCGGTTAGGGGTCGCCACAGCGGAACTCTGGTCCACTAATGATTGGCAGTTGATTTTTACATACCAGCTTGCCAGGCCTGACGCACAACCTTCAACGAAGATACACCCATTCACGCATGTCTCCACGCAGAAGACGCTCTAGCTGAGAATCGAACAGGACAGCATCTTACTGTGAGGTGACAATGCTACCGCAGAACCACCACCGTGGGTCAGAAGTCAAGCATGATACATCAATGAAATTTAGATAAATTAAGTAACTGGTAATGATAATTACGACTACTCATAACATCAAAATTGTGAACACTTAATACAGCATTATAGTTCAGAATGACATTATAGTTCAGAATTCTATCACAAATAAGGGTCTCATACAAGTGCTCATATGCTACAAGCTCAAGACACATTTGTTCATTGCCACTTCTTCTAATTAGCAAGTTCCCTAACTACCAACAGCCCAATAAGCCACTGTTAATAAATTATCTATCCCTCCCACCACCTGACCTTACATAAATACATAGCTTTACATGAACTCTAACTCTAATCTTAAAAACTCCCACCTGGTCCCCGAACATGTGCATGACTCCCATCCCTAACCCAACTCTCCGGTCACACCCTAAACCTAAATCTTCAATCCCCTTAAAGTCCTCATTCACTCCCTGACACTAAAACAGCACTCCTGCTCCCAGACCCTAACTTTCCTTCCAACATCCTAAACTTAAAAGCACCTTTGGACTCTCTAATCCAAAAGTCCACGATCACTTCCTAACTATAAAATTCAACTCATACTCCTCAAACACAAAAACCTATTTCCATTTTATAGACCTAACCCCCCCCAGTCAGTACCTAACACCCTATCCTACATTCCCATCCACACGGTCACTGCACTAATCTTGCCCAAACTTGAAATCAGTGATCAGAGAGATGTGTCAGCTCCAGTTTCTCCCACAGCTACCACATCTTATTCAAACACAGTATTTGAGTTCAAGCATGAGTGGACAGCCATGTGAACTACAAGTCACCCGAGTCCCTGGCTCAGAGGAGGTGATATTCAAACACCTGATTCTCAGGCAGCTGTAGTAGATCCAACAAATAATCATGTCATCACCATCACAGAGTGAATCAAGATAATAATTAATAGTACTGACATGGAGAGCATTGTTGTATGTCATTTAATTGTGCAAAAAGCATTCCAGTAACTAAAAAGCTGTTGTCATTATGTCCCCATTGTAGTGCAGCAAAGCGACTTGGCTTGGGATCCAGAGTCTACTACTCAAGAAGGGGACAGGCTAGAAATGGGGTGGGAATTGTGGTGAGACAGGCTTCAGAAGGCAGTGAGGGATGTCATCAGAATTAGTGACAGACTCATGGCAGTCAGAATCCAGTGTAATGATAGGGTAGTACTCATAATCTGAGCATATGGTCCACAGCAGGCTATGATAGTGAGGAAAAGAGTGCATTCAGGCAGCAGTTGCAGGACCTACATGATAAACCAGGACAACAGGAATTGGTGTTGATAATAGATAACCTGAATCCACATATCAGGACAGACAGAACAGGATATGAGGAATGTCTGGGTCCACATGGGTGGGACAACAGGAATAAAGAAGGAGAGGCCACTCTAGACTTCTGTCTGGTAAATGGCTTGATGGTGACCAACACATGGTTCAGGAAGAAAGACAGTCACAAGATCACATACAAGAGTGGCCAACATACCATTCAGGTAGACTTCCTCCAAGTAAGGAAAGAGCACAGGGGTAGAATCAATGATTGCAAAGTCATCTCCAGTGAAATAGTTGGCCCACAGCATAAACCACTGGTAGTGACAATCAGCTGAAGCAGTGCTCAAAGAACTCTAAGGTCAACAGAGACCAGCCTGAAGACCTGGCACTTGACTGGAGAGAATGCAGAACAGTTTAAGGAATTAGTGTAGCTCCTAAAGAAAAGGAGGAAATAAGGCGAGTTGAAGAAGAATGTCAGTGCCTCAAAACAGCATGTGTGAGGACTGCAAAACAGTTATGTGGCTGAGCCAGACATGGAAATAAGGTACATAAGGAAAGCTGGTGGTGGAATGCAGAAATCCAGGAAGCCATCAAAAGAAAGGAGTGCAGCAAAAAGTGGGAGATAGAAAAGACCAACCAGGCTAGGAAGGACTACTGGTTGGCTAACAAGAAGTTAAGAAAGGAGTTGCAATAGCAAAGAATAGGGCATCAGAGGCACTCTACCAGCTTCTGGAAAGTGACTCAGTAGGTGGCACAAATAAACCCTATCAGGTAGCAAGGCAAAGACAGAAAGATAAAAAAGGTAAACAGACACACTTCATAAAGAATGCCAGGAACAACCTGCTCACCAGCCCACAGGACATGAAAGGCAGATGGAAGAAATATGTCCAGCAGTTTCTGAATACAGAAAACCTCACAGAAGCTGTACTACCCCAGACACAGCCTACAATGAGAGAAGAAGAGGAGCCCACCCTAGAAGAAGTAAGAACAACACTAAGGAAAATGAAGTCAGGGAAAGCAGCAGGCTCAGATGAGGTCACAGCAGATATGATAAAGATGCTGGGTGAGACAGGGGAGAAATAGCTCCTGAGGGTACTGATAGCAGTGTGGAGAGAAAGGCATATCCTAGATGACTGGAGAATAAGCATACTAGTGCCAGTGTACAAGAACAAAGGGGACATCCACAACTGTGGGCAGTACAGAGGCATCAAACTCCTATCACATTGCATGAAAGTTCTGGAAATGGTGATTAATAGCTGGATAAACAGAGTAGTAGAAAATAAGATGGGAAATGAGCAGTTTGGATTCAGGTCAGGATACAGCACAACTGACCCAATGTCTATACTGAAATAGATAATTGAGAAGAAGCTAGAGATGAGGAAAGAGTCCACCTGGGCATTCCTAGACTTATAAAAAGCATATGAGATGGTCCCAAGAAAACTGATTTGGGCAGTGTTGTGGTGGTTTGAAGTCCCAGAAACATTGATAGAATTAGTGCAGCCTATGTACAAGAACCCACTGACTCAAGTATAAACAGTGTTCAGCCTCACAGAGGGGTTCCCAGTGGGAGTGGTGTGCACCAGGGTTCAGCTCTAAGCCTAATGCTGTTCATACTGGAGACACATCAATGACGTTGCTGGATGCAGACGATGTTGCATTACAGGCAGACTCTCAGCAAAAACTTTAGTAAAGGATAAGGGAATGGAATGCAAAACTGAAGGCACTTGGGATAAAACTAAGCACATTTATGATAGTGGTAATGGGAGAAAACTTGGGAAATCATAAGAAGCTTAGATTTGAGATACAAGGGAAGATAGTGCAACAGTTAAATAACCTCAAATATCTGGCAGCGGTGATTGAAGATAAGGGAAGTCTGAATGAAGAGGTCAAAGCTAGAATCAGAGGGGCAGCAGCCAACTGGCATAGAGTCTCAGGTATAGTCTAAGACAGAAGAATGCCAAAGAAGCTGCAAAGTAAGGTGTACAAGACAATGGTGTGACCAGTACTACTGTATGGTACAGAAACCTGGCAGTAAAGGTAGACCAGGTGAGGAAGCTAGAGGTAATGGAAATAAAGTGCCTGAGAAGGGTGGTAGGATGCACACTGTGGGACAGACAAAGAAATGAGGATATAACAGCAGAAGACAAAGTACCTCCAATTGCAGAAAATATCAAAGAAAAAAGATTACGTTGCTTCAGACACGTGCAGAAATGCAGAAGACAATCTGGTGAAGAAGATTTGGAAAAGACAGGGAAAAAGTAAGAGTAAATGAGGACGTCCAGCAAAAAGATGAATGAATTGTGTGAAAGATCTCCGACAGTCAGGCATGAGTGTCAAAGAAGGCAGGAGTGTGGCATTGAGCTAAGAGAGATGGCAGCAGTTCACACAATACCCCAAACCCATGTTGAAAATGGGAAAAAGGGGGCTGATGATGATGATGATGCGTCTGCATACGTCCACGCCCACTTAGCTGCATAGATATAAATTCAGACATTATTGTATTTCTAATTAAAGATATAATAAAGGTCTAATGAAGCCATTCCATTCAAAATTATTTATTATTGAGTGCATATTTTATTGAATATTCATCATCTATTGTTATTATGTCAGTTTCAGTTATTCATATATAAAAATCTAAAGGAAGTTGAATCATTGCCAGTATTCTCTGCAAGAGCTTGTGATATCCAGTTTGTTAATTGCAAACATCTCTGTCAATACAACTGATGTGTAGCAGTTAACACAGACATCTAAGGCTATGAGATGTTAATGAGTTGCCTTCTGTGGCCCAGAGTTTAAGTCACTCTGTCTCTATTTGTCTACTGTGTGATGCAGAACAAGTCAGTTAACTAAGCAGTCCTGCTGTGCTGAGCCTGACAAAGGACCATGTGGATCAGTGCTTTATCCAGGTAAATTAATAAATACATTTTAAAATCATGTATGTAGATGACATGTAGTACATATTATACTGCGACCATTATTGGTCTCCATCCTCAGAAGCTAAATGGAATATTTTTAAAAAGTCTGACAGCTTACACATTGTCATGTAAGCAATTGGGCCTGTAATCACTTATAGACAGACAGCTTGCAAAATGTTTAAATGCATATCAAATTTCTTTTTCCTTGAATATAGTTTAACTACCTCTAAAAATGTACAGTTTGATAGAAAATTTGCAAGCTGTCTGTTAACCAACCATAATCACAATAATAGCTTAATTGACAGCTTTGTTAAATGTCCAATACCTATTTCAAGTTGGTACCTGTAGCAGGTGCCCAATTTGCCCCACCTTTGTTATGGTACTGAGTTTAAATGCATTTAATAACTATCCGTTCACTTCCAGAAGTTTAATTATATGAGTGGTGGAAGGTTGGCATAGTGGTTAAGGTGCTTACCTTACAGACACAGGGTTTGAGTATCACATGGGGTAATTGGCTAGGCTTAAAATGGCCCACAAGGGCAGTTAGCCTAGTACTAATGTATGAACCTATGAACCTATGAGCATCTTTGTATCACTGTACTGACCAACATCCTTATCCCATGAATGTTGGTAGCTTTGCATCACTGTACTGACCAATGTCCTTGTCCCATGAATGTTGGTAGCTTTGCATCACTATACTGACCAATGTCCTTGTTCCACAAATGCTGGTAGTACACAGAAGTCTTATTTACAGAGGCTCTGCCCATGACATCACTCCACATGTGCCCATCACTGCGTATATAAGTAGCAGGTTTTGCTCACTGCTCAGATGTGAGGGAGGTTTTAGAATTACTTTCATGTGTGTGCACTATGCAAATGTTCGTGAATACATCCTCAGGTCTCAGACACAGAGTATTATAATTGTGTTTACTTTTTTATAGGAAAGGGAAATTATTAATTTGTTGTATGTTTTCTCCTAAAAAGTGATGTTCTGCCCATTACAGAGTGTTAACTGTAATCCATTTGTACTTATATAGATATTATTATGTGAATTTTTCCCTAATCTATTTCATTGTGTATATATTCCTGGACATATTCAAACTAAACACATTGTTTAATGATATTTTGATGTATGAAAACCTAATGTGTTCATAGGTTCATAGGTGTTTACTATACTAACAACCAAAAGGGCCCTTTTTAAGCCTAGCGATGCATCCCAAATCTTTGACAAGTTCTGGTAATCTTGATAAGTGTAATAAAAGAATTTATAAAAAAAAGTTTTTCTCCCTGACTTAAATTTTATACACTGACCTAATAACATAAATCTAACAATACTCTGTGAGCCACTGCAGAAAAGTACAATATGATAAACTTAGTGTGTGTTTGTGTGTGTGTGTGTGTGTGTGTGTGTGTGTGTGTGTGTGTGTGTGTGTGTGTGTGTGTGTGTGTGTGTCTGTGAGTGTGCATGCGCACTCATGGGTGTGTGTGTGTGTGTGTGTGTGTGTGTGTGTGTGTGTGTGTGTGTGTGTGTGTGTGTGTGTGTGTGCCATACACCACACTTTTCGTAAATATCAGCCATGTGTATGTGTGTGTGTGTGTGTCTGTGAGCATGCACTCATGTGTGTGTGTGTGTGTGTGTGTGTGTGTGTGTGTGTGTGTGTGTGTGTGTGTGTGTGTGTGTGTGTGTGTGTGTGTGTGTGTGTGTGTGTGTGTGTGTGTGTGTGTGTGTGTGTGTGTGTGTGTGTGTGTGTGTGTGTGTGTGTGTGTGTGTGTGTGTGTGTGTGTGTGTGTGTGTGTGTGTGTGTGTGTGTTTGGGGTGTGTGTGTTTCCAAGCAGCATAGTAAGAAATTTACTATTCTAGACGACTGGTTCATAAATCGCTAAGACTAGCCTTATTTAATCATTTACTTGCTATAAGACCAACATCGATAGTTTAATGAAAAATACCAGATTCACTGTAGCACAAAATCATATGCCTTCTGTGAGTATGTGCAGGTGAACTTACCGGATTCCCTATAGCACAAAATCATATGTCTTCTGTGAGTTTGTGCAGGTGAAATTACCAGATTCCCTATAGCACAAAATCATATGTAATTGCTCTCTGCTCACGGGTCCCTGTTGTACTCATGTGAGGTCAGAAAAAAAGGCCACAGTAATTTTAGTGTCACAAAATGAATCTGCAAAGTATTACCATTTTTATTAGCACAATCTTGTTGTTTGCTGTTGGAAATTAGATTACAACGCAAATGTGATTAGGCCAAGAACCTATCTTTTCCACATGGCCATAGGTTACTGCTCAATACTGCAATGAATGAAGGAATCTTTATTTCTTTCTTGGCTCTGCTGTGTTATGAAAATGTTAAACAGTTTACAGAGTGCTGCTCACAGGAAATGTGGTAAAAGCATTTTATGATCAGTGTAGAAAAACAGACAGTAAGGGAGCAGGCCTTATCATAGTCTCTTCCTCATGTTAATTGTTATTATGACCCAGAAACATGTGTCTTGTAACTCTGCAGACCTATAGAGGAATTCATTATTCTTGAGTGTGATGACATACCCCAGCTGAGCCTCTCAGGGTAAGTAAATGGCTTGGTATAATTAAATGTCATGACAGGATATGGTGACACATAATCTGCAAGGCTTTTCAGCTCCCAGGTAGTTATTGCATCAAATGGTGATTTGTAATCAAATACTGAGAGGTCTGTCAGTCAACAGACTTACTGCACAATTAAAAAACAGCATTGATTCTTTAAACATTTTTAGACATTTCTGTACACAGAACTAAAATTATGCAACTGAAAACTACAGACAAGGCAGAACAAAATTAGATGAAACAAACTGCTTCTGTAGTTCTTTTATGTGTATATTGTGCCACAACAAATACACCACATAAATGTCTTATTTTTTTTCTTTTCAAGGTCGTAAATTAGCTATGTCACTGGTGCACAGGTAGCACACTCACCTTTGCTGTAGAAGGATGGGTTGCTGTTCCCATACAAGGTAGCTGAATTGCTGACACTGCAGTACTAATTAAGGGGGAGCTGCACTCCTGAGTGTGGTGTCCTTCGAATGAGGCGTTTAACTGTGTACCATCTGCTTGAGTTGGTGGTAACTCAGGTGTATGTAAGAGATCCCATAACACCTATCAAAAAGTGTAGGAGTCCTTTATTTAATGCAGCATAATTCTTCCATAATGGATCCCCACTCCTTCCACAACCGTCATCTAATTTTTCACAATATATCTGCCAAAATCCATTTACCATTTAACAAAATTTTATTCAATCTTTCATTCCAAATTACTCATATTACATAAAATAAATTATCTGCCCTTCTCATATATTTTTCTTCGTGTACTTATAATATCATGCATAGTCATATTCATATCTATATTCTCTGTCATTAATATTCTCAAAAAAATCTTTCTTCACACTTTTTCAAGAGTTTCTCCACTCTTTTACATTTCAAAAAACATGCTGTGGTTTCCCTTCCTCCCCATAAAATAAACATACCCCAGGATTCAGCAAGCTCTGCACAGCATGCATGAATAGTGCAGGAGCTGCTGGAGGCAATATGGCTACTGAGAGATCCAGGAACAAGCTCCCGGGATGTGCATGAGTGCTCCTGCATTATTCCTGCACGGACACAGCTCCTGTATGCAAATCACCCTATTTGCAGGTGAAAACCATGCAAATGAGGTGAATTTGCAATCCAGGAAGCTGGCAGCCATCCATGCAGGACTAGTGTAACCTGCAGAAATGTACTCGGTAGTAACCGAGTGCATTTCTGCAAACTAAAAAACAGAGCCATGACAGCTCCAAATAAAGGGTGTATATAATGTGGAAGGCATGCCAATGGTCAAATATATGGCCATTGGCATGGAAAACAGTTGCAAAAAAAATAAATAACTTTTATTTCTTGGGGGGCTGATTTTGGACATTTAAGCATAGGGCAGCGGCACGCAAATAGGATCGGCTGGAAAATAAAAGAAAAACCCTGAAAAAGCTTTCCCTGCAAAATCACAATTTTGCCATTACAGTCAATGGCAGGCAGAAGACAACAAGGCCAGTGAATAGTGGTTGCTAAGGGGGAAAGCTCAATGTGGGACTTGTAACTAGGCATTAGCAGGCAATCCTATGCAAATGAGGGGAATGATACTGAATCACAGATTTCCCCTCATGTA
>NC_056733.1:1018652735-1018657735 GCF_019279795.1 Protopterus annectens
GTTGATTTGATCATTAGAAGTAGACCCTTGAAATGGTAAGATAAATGCTCTGGACAACAAACTGGCACCCATATGTAAAGGGTCTGTATCAGAAGATTGAAACTTCAGGTAGTTGAATACTGAAAGCTCGATCTGTAAATATTGAATGCTGAAAACTGTGAACGGCCACGTCTGCAAATTTTTCATCAGGGAAAAAATTTGCTTGGCCATTATGTGGAATTTGCCCTTTTGTCCAATGTAGAGCAATCTCAGAGTTGGTATATTTAGTTAGGGGGGTGTGGGGGGCATAGCCCCCCAATTGATTTGGGTTTAGAAGTGCGTTTTTTTTTATACGACCAAGCAAATTCTTTCCCTGTGTGAAAGTGGCCATTCATGGTTTTTAGCTTTCGATATTTCAGATCGAGCTTTAGGTATTCGACTACCTGAAGTTTCAATCTTATACTATAGACCCTATGTAAACTAGTATGGTGATGCAGCTGTTCATCATACAACCTGAAATCACAGGCATAATACATTAGGAATTAAATGAGGTACAGTGATGGGGTAGGGGTGGCTTGGTGGGGAGGGAGCAACAATGTAGTAGTTGTGAGTACAAATTTGAAAACCCTGTCTATGCCCCTGCTTAGCCTCCCACCACAAATAGTGCATGGCATGCTTTATATAGACTACAGAGATTCTGCAACAGCTGAATACATCTTTTAGGGTTAAACTGACATCTGAGAGTCACTTTTCAGTTCACTGGCAGGTCCTTGCAACTGGAGAAGTTCTACTACTCATGCATTGCATCTCAAATTTCCCTGACTTTTGCTAAAAAGTACCGCTGTTCCCCCAAACCGTCATTAAATTGATGATTTAGGAAGAAATGGTGGTGGATCACTGTTGGTTTTAATAAATAATGACAATAATTAAAGTTACAGACTTCTTTTCCTTCAGAAAATGTATGTTAATTCACATTTTCTTATTCTCAAACTAATAGTATTAATATTTTAAAAAAGTTCCCCTGATTATTTCTGGATTTGACCCGGAGTCCATGGACACTGAAATAAAATTAAAATGAGTATTTAAGTGTCTGCAGACACTGAAATAGCTAGAGGAGCAAGAAACAATACATTGCAAGTGCTGTGAGTGTCTGCGGACACTGGCAGCTAATAAAATAGCTATGTCAATGTCCATGGACACTGAAAAATAGCTAGCAGATCATTAAGGAAATGCAGGAGGTGTGTGACAGGTTCTGTCACACACCCCCTGCATTGTAAAAGTGCCATACGGCCATAGCTGTTAACTGTACAGGTGTCTGCAGAATGCTCAGATGCCTGCCTCACATATGTTTCACCCTCCTAGAGGAATAAAGCAGTACAAAGCCATAAATAATGGGGGGACAAAGCCACAAAAATAGGGAAACGTGTTAAATATTGCACTGACAAACCTGAAAGCTGATAGAATAAAAGGTTTGCAGTAGCATGGACTTCCTGCAGGGTATGAAGATTGAAACAGAAATGTCTGCCATGTGAAAGTGCTATACGGCCATAGCCGTTAACTGTACAGGTGTCTGCAGAATGCCCAGATGCCTGCCTCACATACTTCTCACCCTCCTAGAGCAATAAAGCAGTACAAATTCATAAATAATGGGGGGACAAAGCTACAAAAATAGGGACACGTTTTAAATATTGCACAGACAAACCTGAAAGCTGACAGAATAAAAGGTCTGTAGTAGCATGGACTTCCTGCAGGGTATGAAGACTGAAACAGAAATATCTGCCATCTGAAAGTGCTGTACAACCATAGCCATCCACTTTGCAGGTTTCTGCAGAATACCCAGATGCCTGCCTCACATATCCATCGACCTCCTAGAGTAACAAAGCTGTACAACTACATAAATAGATAAACATTTTTTTTCCATACTAAGGCATGTTTAAGCATAGCTGAGAGGGTGTGTGCATTATGGCCCTCTGCCTAGCATTGCTTAAACTTCCCTGGACCCCTGTCTAGCAGGGCGACTGACATGATTCACGGGGTGAATTTCCTATCTCCCATCCAATCATCAAGATTCCTTTTGAAGAGGACCAAGGAGGTACTCTGCTTGACATGTATGGGCAGTCTATTCCAGAGTATGGGGAGTCTCTGGGTCAGGAATCTATCCCTCTAGCATGTTTTGTTTATTGTGATGACAAGGTTTAGATCCCTGGAGCATGTGGCTCTGAGGGATTGGGATTTCTTTAAGTGGAGCATGTCCAACAGCTCAGGGTTTGACACAGCCTTGTATGTTAAGCAGAGATCGCCTCTGAGTAGACGATATGCCACAGAGTATAGCTGAAGTCTTTTAGACGGTCAGCATATGGTATCTGCTTTAGGCCTGTGATTCTTTTAGTGAGGTATTTCTACGGCCTTTCCAGCTGTTGCAGATGTCTTGTGAGGTACATACCAAACGGGCGTTATACTCTATAATGGGTCTAATGAGGGATGAGTACAGTGGGACAATGACTTCTTTTTTTCTGGATGAAAAGCCCTTAGTGATGAGGTGTGCCACATAGAAGGATTTCCTGACTGTTGTGGTGATGTGGTTATCAAAGGTGAGACCACTGTCCACCTGTGTGCCTAAGTCTCTCATCACACTTTCGATGTTTAGTGTACTGCCACCCATGTGGTAATTCATGGGTACATGTTTTTTTCCAAAGGGGATAACTATACATTTCTTGGCATTAAGCTTGAGCCTATGGCTCTGGCACCAGGCATCTATTTCTGTAAGGCCCTTTTGTAGAATATCCACATCATTTGGAGATTCAATAATGGCTCCCAGTTTGCAGTCATCTGCGAATTTTGTTAGCCAGAGTCCCATAAGTTGGCCTGTACTTCAGAGAAGTAGATGCCAAACAAGAGTGGTCCCAGGAATGAACCCTGAGGTACTCCACTTGTCACTTGTCTGGAGCTGGATTTGGAGTCGGCTACTTTTACAGTCTGGGTTCTGTCAGTAAGCCAGTTGGCAACCCATCGAGTGACGTAGAGATTTATGCCCAGCTTAGTAAGTTTATCTATGCTTCCAGAGTGGGGGATGGTGTTGAAGGACTTGGCAAGGTCCAGATAGGCTGTGTGGACCACCTTACCCTCATCCACAGCTCTGAAGACCGATTTGAAGAAGTCAATCAGGTTCAGGAGACAAGATCGGCCCTTCACGGACCCAAACTGGGTGAGGTCCAGTGTTTGAAGGTTGCCAATGTCTTTGTTTATAAGTTCCGTGATAATGCGTTCCATGCCCTTGCAGATCAGGCTCGTCAGACTGATGGGACAGTAGTTCCAGGGATCCAAGGTGGATCCTCCCTTGTGGAGTGAGATAACTGTAGCTGTGCACCACTCAGTGGGCATGAAGCCTGAGGTGAGGCTATGATTAAACGTGAAACTTAGGTGAGGTGCCAGTTCATTTTGTAGTTCATGTAGTACACAGCCCGGGATGTAATCTTGTCCCATGGTTGCTGTATTCTTAGCTTTGGAGAGTGCAGTTTCTACCTGTGTGGCCATGATTACCAGAATTTGGCAATCTTTTGGTATTGAGATGGGCCCTTTAGGGGGTGAAAGGGGGGGTGAAGTTGGCATTAATTCGATCTGCCAGGATATTGGCAATATCCTTGGGATCAGTATATTTAATGCTATTCTGTTGCAGCTCAGAGCAGATCTGAGCATTGCCATTTAGATTCTTGAAATAACTATAGAATGCCTTGTGGTTGTCTTTGGAATCTTTGACAATTTTATTTTCGTAACTAGCTTTTGAGGATTTTATGAGGGATCTTAGCCTCTTACTGAGGCTGATGAGGGAGTTTTTTGCATCCTGGGATTTTCCTCTTTTCTGCAACAGTTTCTTCCTTCTGTTGTATAGTTTGTTTATAGCAGGGGACCACCAGATTGGCTTCCTTTTTTGGAGGAGAGCGTCTTGGTTCTATTTGGGATGGCACGATTCATGCACTAGTGGATGTGCTTGAACAGTGCCTTAGTGTAGGATTTAGCAGTCGAACTTTCAGATCCCGTCTGCATGGGTGTCATGAAGTTTGTCACTTCTGACTTCAGTAGCATGAAGTTGGCTTTGGAGAAGTTTTTTATGGAGGTTTCCTTACTGGGGGGTGGGGGTGGGATGTGGATGTCAAGGGTGATTTGCTTATGGTCAGACCTGACCAATGGGGGGGGGGGGTGACCACTGTTGTGGAGCATCTATCTCCTATGTTAGTAAAGACCAGGTCTAGGATATCGGAGCCCCTGGTGGGACAATGGATTAGTTGATCCAGGGCGTTGGAATATATGAATTCCAAAAACCTTTGGGAAAAGGTGCTTGTACCCGAGTAGTTTTCCCAGTTAATGGCAGGGTAGTTGAAATCACCCAGAATTAGGGTGTTTGGTTGTATCTTAATATTTTCCAGTATGTTTAGGAAGGTATAGTGAGAATCTTGGGGCATGGTGGGGGATCTGTAGCAAGCTACAGTTTGGATTGCAGTCTTACCTAGTGTTAGTTGCACCTGGAGAATTTCAGATGCATTGTGTTGGGCAACTAGCCTGGAGGTGTGAATATCCTTGGTGAATATGGACACTCCTCCACCTTTAGTGTTTTGGTCTTGGTTTTGTGGCTGAAAAGTGTGGTAAGAGTTGTAGCCTCATATTGCAGGGGTGCTCTTTGGAGCCTTGAACCAGGTCTCAGTTACTGCACAGATATCAATGTTCTCCATTTTTAGGAGTGCCTCGAGAGAATGCATTTTGAGGTTTAGACTTCTAGCATTGAGTAGCATTACCTTCAGATTTTTGCATGCTTGTATATGTTACAGTGGTGGTTTTGTCCTTTGAACCTTGCCTAAAAAAGGCACTATAGGGTTGGCAAGAGCTTTAGCCAGTAACCTGAATCCCAGGGGTGACAGGTGCAGACCATCTCTGGCAAAGCATCGTGGCTTGTCGATCATGTCTTCCCAGGCAGACAGATACTGGATCCCCTTTGAATGACACCAGAAGCTTCGCCAATTGTTGAA
>NC_056733.1:1018662735-1018674259 GCF_019279795.1 Protopterus annectens
TGTTCTCCACACAGCTCCATGATATCCACCTCGCAGGCAAGGAAAAGGGGCAATGCCCACATGAAGTACTGAATTATAGGAGTGTGTGGCCATGCCATTGGCTATAGGAATAGCAACACAGCTATTCTGCATGCAATTAGCAAGTGGGGGAAACCGATTGGTGCACAGGTCATCACCTGCTCATGAGCATTATTTATTTATTTATTTATTTCATTTGTTAACGGGGTAGTGTCTGGCTGGGCCAGAAGCCCATTTTTCAGTGGAGAATCGGGGAGAAAAGCTCCAAAGTGGTTTACAATAGTATTTACATATGACATATACAAGTTACAATTAATTGTAGGACATACACAGGAATACAAATTACAAGTTATTACAGTAGTGTTAGAAAAAAGAAATCAGGAAGTAACAAAGTTAGACATATTAAAAATATTAAGCGATTATAAGCAATTATCAAAGAATATCAAGCATTGTCCATTCTCCATACTTCATACTATTCTTCTGGAATTCTTTTGGGAGAACGATTCAAAGAAGCCAGGAGATACTGAGAAAGTAAGGAAAATGGGTAAATATTTGTGGGTACAGATGTTTAGCCAGGGTTAGTACAGGAGCAGAGCCTATGTTTAGAGAAATGTTCTTTAAGGGTCTGTTTAAATGATAGTGTATTATTGATGGTGAGAATATGCTGTGGAAGAGAATTCCATTGCTTGGCTATGGCATGAGAGAATAGGGAGATGCCAAAAACGTTTTGGGCTTTACTAAGTTTTAACAATATTTTTTCAGCAGATCTAAGTGTTGTTAGGTTACTATAAAGTTGGACTAGGTCTGATAGAGCTGGGCATTAACTACAAAAGGCAAGCTGCTGGCTATGCAAAACAGGTCTATACCTCTACATGTGTAGACAGAGAGAAAGAGAGACAGACAGACAGAAACAGAAACAGAAACCAACAATACTTGGAAAGAAAAAAAGGTATGTCAAACAAGTAAGCATGTAGTGGAATGCAGTAGGGGTTATTTGTTAAACAAATATGTCTCAACAAGACTTGCTGTACTGATATATTGCTGATCAGCACCTATGGCCATTACATCTGGGTCTGTCTGCAGTGACATAGATCACAGCTCAGGCCCCTGAGTGACCCCAGGAAAGGATGGCTCACATATGGCTACTACTGGAGTGTATGTTGAACAATACTGACTGTGACACTCTAGGCCAGCTAGTGGGATGCTGCAAATATCCATATGTTACTTATGACTACAACTATGATACACATGTTTGTCTCACAAATCTAAAAGACCTATACGGGTATGTGCATAGTAAACTACTGCTGCAGATGTGTCTGTTGAACTGCATGTGATATACTGAGCTCATACCATTCAACTGTCCAGTGTTATGCACACTGACCATATGTGTGCCTCATATTTGTAATAATTTAATCAGAGAGTTGTGTTATGTCTGGAAAATCATTGACAAATCTGTGAAGACTGACATTATATGAGTGTCGGACATCCTCCAGGGTATTTCTGTGAATGCAAAGCCTACTGTGATATCAACTGACTTAAGTGTGTTACAGCAATATTAATAAAGTGTCAATAATTTTGGGCCATTGCCTGCCGTTGATGTGTGTTGTCCCCATATGTTCTGCTCTAACAGGTTGAGAGGTATGACTGAGCAGCAAGAGTACATACTGACATAGAACAGAAATGTGTATCAGGTATCACCTGTACACATGTATGTAAGAGTAGGTGTAGCTGGAAGCCACAAAACAACAGACATGAGATGCAAAACATCAGGTAAATAAGCTGTACATGTTGTACACATGAATAATCTTAGTTTATGTGCATCCAACAAACATACATTTCTGCAGCTACTGGTTGTTGCATTTCCCTGACACAGACATAGATACTAGAATAAGCATGATTATCAGGCTGAAAATGGAGAGTTGTCCAACTGTGTTATGACCATGTGTCCATGCCTACTACAAACAGCTATATAAGCATCTACATAGTGTATGGACTCAGCAATACCTGACTTGGAAAACCTGCCTCCACCAAGGTAGAGTAATCCCCTTTGCTGGACAGCAGCAATACACAAACCACATAATCAGTTGCTATATTCGCTGCACAAGGCCAAGAAGGGGCAGGCACCGACTTGGAAACAAGTCAACCTGTGTCTGAACAAGCATATGCGGTCACAGGTGAATCACTGTAAGGCTAATTATGTGTACAAATTGGACACATCCACCAAGGCCAATCACAAGGCCATCTTCACACATGTCTTCAAACTCAGAGGCAACAGCCCAACCCACCCTGTACTGGTGGTCAATCACACCACATGCACACAGAGCATAGCTATAGCCAACCAGCTTCAGACAGGTTAAGGGAAAACATCACCCTCCCATCCCACCATCAGTACAGGTGGATATACGCAGCACATGAACCCCTCCTTGCATCATCAGGGAGAAGGTCCATAATCTCTAATCAAAAGCAACAAATGTAAGTCTCCATGGGAGCTGATAACATCCCTATCTGCATCCTACATGAACACAGGCATATGTTCCCAGCTCCATTACACACAGTACGCAAGCAAAGCCTGAGCACCATTGACATCCCATCTGCAAGGAAGGCAGCCACTGTCATTCCTCTACACAAAGGTGAATGATGAATGGTGGAGTATGCAATTTACTGGTTCTCCTGGGGGGAACATGTCACACCAGGACCGGGAGTGCAATCCAAGCTCATACTGTGCTGATAGATGACAGCGGTATGATGTGGTCGTAAGTGATGGCTAATGCTAGTTGATGTTGATGTGCAGGTTATGTAAATAATGTTGACCAATGTATGAGGTCCTGTGATGTGTTTCCCTATTTATGTTTTCCAGGTGAAAAGCAGCATGCAAGGCAGCCAGCGTACACTGCAGCTGAAACTGTGGCCATCACCAAGAGGATAATCAACCACCATGGGGTGATGTTTGGCTGTGGCCAACAGAATCTGTGGGAACAGACAACCCTATGGGATGAGCTTGTCCACAGAGTAAACAACTTAGGCCACCATGGGCACACATATGATCACGGCAGGCATCGGGCGACTGACCTGACACGCCATGCCCAGCAATGGGCTGCTGTTGTGGGCAGGGACCATTCCGCCACAGGTGGGGGTCCTGATATGCAGGCCCCACTTATACCAATGGAGGAGCTCCTTGCCAACCTTGGGGCAGCCACCACACTCCATCAAAGCCAACACACACAAGTCAAGGAAGTGGGTCACACCCAGACAACAGGCAAGGAGCATCCAGGTAAGACCCCAGTGCACATCAATTGAATACTGTAGCAGTCATACTGGCTTCTGTAGAGTATCTAGATGCATATGTTAGGTCAAACTGCATTTGTGGGTGGGGTTTTGTAATGTACACAAGTGCTCATCTATGGTGAAGGACAACAAATTGTGTAGTATCAGAGCTTATACTGTACATATGCAGAAAAGTAATATTCATCTTGTACCAATGCCACATGTGAGTCTGCTGACAATACCTCTCCCACACAACTACATAGGTACCTCTGGTCTGGATGTGGGACAGCAGCCTGAAGCCAGTGAGTATGGGATCATCCTGTTGTGGCTCACCAGTATCCCAGGCATGTTAAGGTCATGCATTTTACCATGCATCAACTGTTACTCTTAGCCATATTGCAATATGTGCATGTACACTTTTGGTGGGGTTAACTACATTGAATCACAGTGTTCATTACAGGAGCCTATTTGCAGGAGGTGCAACATGTCCATAGCATATCTCACAACTTGTCAGTGCAAGAAATCTGGACAAAGACTGACAAAATGGGGGGGGGGGGGTTAAAGGGCCAAAACTATGGACATATTTGAAAAGTATTCTTTTACAGTGCATATAAAAAGTGTTCACACCCCTGTTAAAATGCCAGTTATTTATGACATACAAAAATGAGACCACAATAAAACATTTCACAACTCTTCCCACCTTTAATGTGACTATAACATGTACAATTCATTTGATAAACAAACAAATCTGTTAGGGGAACAAGTATGAAAAATAAAACACGTACAATAAATTAGATGCATAAGTGTGCACAGCCTGAAGCTAATACTTTATTGAAGCAGCTTTTGACTTAATAACAGCATTACATCTTCTTGGTTATACACCTGCCATCAATTACAGAGACTCTTTGATTAACAACGAATAATGGTCAGCTGTTCTACTAGGCTTTAACAGACATTTACTCAGTTGCCTGCTACAGCAACAGCCCTGGTTCACAGAGACCTTACAAAGCTTCAAATGGATTTCACTGTGGAAAGGTATCAGCCTGGAGAAGGGTACAAAGACATTTCCACAGCATTGCATATACTATGGAACACAGTGAAGACAGCCATCAAAAGTTGGAGAAGATATGGGACAATAGTGACATTGTGAAGAAGTGGACATCCCTCCATATTTGATGAGAAGACAAGACCAACACTGGTCAGGGAGGCTGCCAGGAGACCTACAGCAACACTAAAGGAGTTGTGGCAATCTCTGGTAAGTACTGCTTGTGTACTACATGTGACAACAATCTCCTGTATTCTCCATATCTCTTGCCTATGGGGTAGGGTTGGAAGATAGAAGCATTTTCTCACACCGAACAACGTCCAGGCCTGGCTAGGTTCTGAAAAACAATACATCATGTCTCCCAAAAGCATGTGGGAAAATGTGTTATGCTCTAATGAAACCAAGGCTGAACTTTTTCACCACAATTCCGAATGGTTTGTTTGGCGCAATAACAACACTGCGCATCACCAAAAGAACATCATTCCCACGGTGAAGCATGGTGATGGTGGTGTCCTACTTTGGGATTGCTGTTCATAAGTTTGAACTGGGGGTTTAGCCAAGTTGGAGGGGATTATGAATAGTTCCAAATTATTTTTGGCCCAATTCGTCAGGTGTCTGCTAGATAGCTGTAGATGGAGAGGAATTCCACCTTTCCACATGACAATGACCCAAACCATACATCAAAATCAACAAAAGAATGGCTCCACCAGAAGACATTCAACTTGCTGGACTGGACCAGCCAGACCCCACACCTACATCCAACAGAAAATCTGTGGAGTGACCTGAAGATGGCTGTGCACAAGGGATGCCCTTGCAGTCTGGCAGAGTTGGAGGTCTTTTGCAAGACAGAGTGTGTAAATATTGCCACATCAAGATGTGCCATGCTGATAGACACCTTCCCAATAGGACTGAATGCTGTAATTAAATCAAAAGCTGCTTTAACAAAGTATTAGTTTAAGGGTGTGCACACTCATGTAATCAGCCTATTGTACATATTTCATTTACTATAGGTCACCCCTAACCGATGTGTATGTTCTTCAATTGGATTGCACAGGTTATAGGTCGCAGTAAAGGTGAGAAAAGCTATGACATGATTTCTGTGGTCTCATGTTATATATCACAAAAACTGGGATGTTACCAGGGGTGTGTGCACTTATTATATCCACTGTAAGCTTAGAATGTTGTTAGAGTAACTGGATTTGTTTTAACAAACATTTACTGCAGGTTTTGAAGTCTTCAACTCAAATTATGCCATTAATTAGTGGCGCCAATCCACAGATCATCCCAGTAATGTATCAGACAAACACAGCATTTATGAGGAACAGACCAAAAATATGAGCCACACATCTAGATATTCAACAAAACTCTGTACAGTTGACAGGCATGTTCTGTAGGAGTTGCCACTGTGCTATACAGGTGAACAGCAATAATGTGTACATGTGTGCAATGTATGCAAAGTAAAGGCCCATTACCTACTAACACTACTCACATATCACAGAGGTGTGTATTAGTAGTAACATTAAGTGGAAAGGGCTGCACTGCATGATGTGGAGGGCCTGTCCAGAGTGTGTATACTGTGGTCTGACTGTGTGTCATGAATGTCACCAGTTGGCTATTGTGAGGTCTGTGTAATGCCTTTGTGCCACCTCACCTATATGTGTTTGTGTGTGTGTCTGTGTCTGCATGCATGTGTGTGTGTGTGTGTGTGTGTGTGTGTGTGTGTGTGTGTGTGTGTGTGTGTGTGTGTGTGTGTGTGTGTGTGCATGTGTGTACCAGCCAACCTTATAGTGCAGGTATTAATTTACATATGTTGTCTTCCCCTCACAGGTGGACATGGTGGTCATGGTCCCACCCACTCAGAATCTCATCTCACTGTCTCTGCAGACTCTGACCATGATGGTGGTCCTAGTGAGGCACAGGTAGGGTTGTCAGGGGCTGAATCTGTGCCATTGGTTGGCATCCCACAGTCATCCACAATGTCTCTGCACACAGTCACAATGCCTACAAATACCCTGTCCCCTGACGCCACAGATAATGGACAGTTGGCGGGTGGTGGCATGGAACAGGCTAGTGTGGTGACTATACCAAGTTAACACACAAAAAATGACGTTTATTCAAACCAAAAACAAAAAAGAAAAAAGGTAAGCGGTTTCACAACTGCTGTTGCTTCATCAGACACTACTATAAAATAACAAGCAGCTTAAATAGGTGCATTCAATTAACTGTGAAAGGCAGTCACATGATGCTATGCAAAGACAAATAAAAGGTATAGTGAACTGCAAAAGGAGAAAGAAATACATTACACTAAATAATCACTAAAACCTAAAAATATATAGGAATAAATACATATATATATATATATATGTATATATATATATATATATATATATATATATAAAACTATATATATAAAAAAATACACAAACTTAACACAAACTTAATGTTAATGTTTAAGCCGTCTAGCTTTTAAAAAAGGTTTCAGGGAAGTAGTACCATTAAGGCCAGGGTATTTCTCTGCATTATGTCTAAGGATCCATTTTTGTTCATAGCTCTCTGTAGTATTCTCAATGTCCCCACCTCGTATACTACTAGGTATATTTTGAATAACAAAAAAACCTAAAGGTATGGGAACTATCAGTATGCATTACATGATTAGCTAAAGCATTAGTTTCTTTACAATTAGTAATATCTCTAATGTGTTCCAATATTCTGTCTTTCAACATCCTAATAGTTTTCCCTATATAATATGCAAGGCATTTTTGACAGAAAGCAAAGTATACTACATCTGTAGTCCTGCAATCTGAATACTGATGGTTAGAAATAGAAAATTTTCGAGTTGGGTGTGTATAAGTATTCTTACTAAAAATATATTTACAAGCAGTACATCTTCTGCAAGGAAATGTACCGATGCGTGTAGGGAAACTGAATGTCTCAGAGACTTCCCTATTACATAGATGCTGCTTAAGAGATCTATTGTTCGTAAAACAAAATAAACGAACCTCACCAACTTTTTCAGTTAGCCCTGGAACTTTTTGTAACAAATGCCAATGTCTCCTAATAACCTGTGTGTACTGATTAACATCACTAGAAAACTGAAAAACAACCCTGAAATCATTCTTAGCTGCCAAACTATTATCTAAATTGCGGCTATTAAAATTTTCTCTAAGATAGGGTCTACATCTAGTGTCCCTCAATTTTCATGCTTTAGATATTGTTTTATTAATATCAGATAATGAATATCCCCTTTCTAGAAAATCAGACTTAATACTTTCAAGAGCTATTTCTGCTTCTTCATCACGATTGTGGAGACGCAAAGTCCTAAAAACTTGTCCCTTCAGGACATTCCTAGGGATATGCCTTGGATGCATACTAGTTTTATGTAAAAATGTATTTCTCCTTGTAGGTTTGTGGTAGACACTACTACTCACTTGATTAAAATCAGACCTCCTGACCATAACATCAAGAAGATTGATTTCTGTATTTGAGCTATGGTAAGTAAATCTCAGGAATTCAGTTGTGGTATGTAAATAATCAATAAATCTAGGAATATCAGAGCCATGTCCCTTCCACAACATAAAAACATCATCTACAAAGCGAACATACCATAATACTTGCCCAAGGAAAGGATTATCTATGGAAAAAATAGTCTGCTGCTCCCAGCACACCAACGCTAGGCTGGCATAGCTATTGGCACAAGCAGTGCCCATAGCTACGCCAACTTTCTGAAGAAAAAAATGGTCTTGAAAAACAATAACATTATTCTCGAGTATAATTTCCAGTAGGCTGCAAATCAACTGAATTTTAGTAGTTGTAAGACATCTATTAACAGTAAGAAACTCGCTAACCCTGTCCACACCCCAAGAATTGGGGGTACTTGTAAATAAAGATTCTATGTCCATTGTAACAAAAGTAAACTCTTCATCTCATTCGATAGTAGTCATCCTATGTCGTAGACATTCCAAAAACATCTTAGTGTCTCATAGTAAAGTATGACAGCCTTCCAAGAAACCATGCAAATTCCCTTCTACAAAAATAGAAAGGGGTTCAGTGCACCAACCCATGCCTGAAACAATTGGTCTCATGGGAGGAACAAACATGTCTTTATGAACTTTTGGTAGGCCATAAACCCTAGGGACTTCTGGTTTATGGACATTAAAATATTTAAACAAGGATTCATTAATCAAGTTAGTTATTAAAAGATCAAAAATTAAAAAAGATACTTTCTCAACAATTGCATTCACTATTGTTCTAGAGATACATTGATAAGTCTGTGTGTTATGTAGCAATTTCTCCATTTGTCTAATATAAAGGTCCCTGTCCAACAAAACTATACCCCCACCCTTATCAGCCTGTTTAATTTCCAAGGATTGTAAGCTTTTTAGCTCTTGAAGAGCTCTATATTCATCACTGGACAAAATACAGAATGAATAATTATTATTAGAAGACATATTCAAGTCTCTAAAAGCAATCTCACAAATGTCTAAAAACGTCTGTACACTGCTTGTGCCAATAGCTACGCCAACCTAGCGTTGGTGTGCTGGGAGCAGCAGACTATTTTTTCCATAGATAATCCTTTCCTTGGGCAAGTATTATGGTATGTTTGCTTTGTAGATGATGTTTTTTATGTTGTGGAAGGGACATGGCTCTGATATTCCTAGATTTATTGATTATTTACATACCACAACTGAATTCCTGAGATTTACTTACCATAGCCCAAATACAGAAATCAATTTTCTTGATATTACAGTCAGGAGGTCTGATTTTAATCAAGTGAGTAGTAGTGTCTACCACAAACCTACAAGGAGAAATACATTTTTACATAAAACTAGTATGCATCCAAGGCATATCCCTAGGAATGTCCTGAAGGGACAAGTTTTTAGGACTTTGCGTCTCCACAATCGTGATGAAGAAGCAGAAATAGTTCTTGAAAGTATTAAGTCTGATTTTCTAGAAAGGGGATATTCATTATCTGATATTAATAAAACAATATCTGAAGCATGGAAATTGAGGGACACTAGATGTAGACCCTATCTTAGAGAAAATTTTAATAGCTGCAATTTAGATAATAGTTTGGCAGCTAAGAATGATTTCAGGGTTGTTTTTCAGTTTTCTAGTGATGTTAATCAGTATACGCAGATTATCAGGAGACATTGGCATTTACTACAAGAAGTTCCAGGGCTAATTGAAAAAGTTGGTGAGGTTCCTTTATTTTGTTTTAGGAACAATAGATATCTTAAGCAACATCTATGTAATAGGGAAGTCTCTGAGACTTTCAGTTTCCATACACGCATCGGTACATTTCCTTGCAGAAGATGTACTGCTTGTAAATATATATTTAGTAAGAATACTTATACACACCCAACTCGAAAATTTCTATTTCTAGCCATCAGTATTCAGATTGCAGGACTACAGATGTAGTATACTTTGCTTTCTGTCAAAAATGCCCTGTATATTATATATGGAAAACTAATAGGATGCTGAAAGACAGAATATTGGAACACATTAGAGATATTACTAATTGTAAGGAAACTAATGCTTTAGCTAATCATGTAATGCATACTGATAGTTCCCATACCTTTAGGTTTTTTGTTATTCAAAATATACCTAGTAGTATATGAGGTGGGGACATTGAGAATACTACAGAGAGCTATGAACAAAAATGGATCCTTAGACTTAATGCAGAGAAATACCCTGGCCTTAATGGTACTACTTCCCTGAAACCTTTTTTAAAAGCTAGACTGCTTAAACATTAACATTAAGTTTGTGTTTAGTTTGTGTATTTTTTAATATATATGTGTATATATAGTTTTATATATATATATATATATATATATATATATATATATATATATATATATATATATATATATATATACATACACATATATATATGTATTTATTGCTATATATTTTTATAATATTGTCTTTTAACTTGCTTGTGCTTTTATTATTTTTATTATTAGGTTTTAGTGATTATTTAGTGCAATGTATTTCTTTCTCCTTTTGCAGTTCACTATACCTTTTATTTGTCTTTGCATAGCATCATGTGACTGGCTTTCTCAGTTAATTGAATGCACCTATTTAAGCTGCTTGTTATTTTATAGTAGTGTCTGATGAAGCAACAGCAGTTGTGAAAGCGCTTACCTTTTTTCTTTTTTGTTTTTGGTTTGAATAAACTTTGTTTTTTGTGTGTTAACTTGGTGCAGTTTTTCTGTTTTTGCTTTATATATTTTCTGCACCTTGTTTTTAACTCTAGCCATTTTTAATATTCAGATTCATAGTGTGGTGACTATGGCAAGTGTGAGTGTAGACACTAGCCATAGCCAGAGTGCAGGTGAGGTCCCACACAGGCAGATGGGCAGGGTTACTTGAAGGAGGACTGCTGCCCATCGAGCTGCTGTCACAATTGCCACAGCAGGTGTCACCAGACACAAGTTTCAGGCTGTCATGGATGCATAGGCATGTAGTGAATGCAACACGAGACAGATACTCAGGGTCATGGATGCCTCTCTTCCTGGCTTATGTAACAACATACATGACCTTGTTGAGGCCACACATCAAAATACTGAGGTCATGAATAGATGGTGGGGTGAGACCACAGCAATCTTCAGTTGTGGCATGTCTGTGCTAGAGCGTGTGGTAGGAGATGGGCATCGGCCATGTGGACATAAGTTAGAACCAACATCAGCTGAGAGTCTACATAGCCGTGCACCTTCACACTCCCATAGTGGCAGTCCCACCAGCAGTACTGAAGGGCAGGTGCTGTCCACACCACACCAGAACAGGTCATGGCCATGTGGTCCTGGCTGGTCCTGTCAGGGACATGGATCCAGCAGACAGCAGTCACCATCAGGGAGTAGTACTGCATGTGGCCTTGGGCCTGGTGGTGCCAGTGAGACCCCTGCCAGGACCATTTCACATGCCTGTGGCCAGAGACAGTGAACTGTACACCCTGCCATGTAGGGTTCACAACTGTCCAACATACCCCTGTGTAGGGCAGACACATGGCGTGACTGTGTGCATACAAACACACACACATATCACCATCACAGCCAAGTCACCTTCAGAGACCCACACTCACACACACACACACACACACACACACACACACACACACACACACACACACACACACACACACCACCATTCAAAAACCCCCCTCAAAAAGGCACCATTAATAGAATCACCAAACAACAA